>NW_024112181.1:0-152145 GCF_003073215.2 Triticum urartu | reverse complement strand
AAAGAGTTGTTATTTGATTAACGAGGTCACATCATTAGTTGAATGATCTGATTGACATGACCCATTCCATTAGCTTAGCACCCGATCGTTTAGTATGTTGCTATTGCTTTCTTCATGACTTATACATGTTCCTATGACTATGAGATTATGCAACTCCCGTTTACCGGAGGAACACTTTGGGTGCTACCAAACGTCACAACGTAACTGGGTGACTATAAAGGAGTACTACAGGTGTCTCCAAAGATAGATGTTGGGTTCACGTATTTCAAGATTAGGATTTGTCACTCCAATTGTCGGAGAGGTATCTCTGGGCCCTCTCGGTAATGCACATCACTTAAAGCCTTGCAAGCATTGCAACTAATGAGTTAGTTGCGGGATGATGAATTACGGAACGAGTAAAGAAACTTGCCGGTAACGACATTGAACTAGGTATTGGATACCGACGATCGAATCTCGGGCAAGTAACATACCGATGACAAAGGGAACAACGTATGTTGTTATGCGGTCTGACCGATAAAGATCTTCGTAGAATATGTAGGAGCCAATATGGGAATCCAGGTCCAGCTATTGGTTATTGACCGGAGACGTGTCTCGGTCATGTCTACATTGTTCTCGAACCGTAGGGTCCGCACGCTTAACGTTACGATGACAGTTATTATGAGTTTATGCATTTTGATGTACCGAAGGTTGTTCGGAGTCCCGGATGTGATCACGCACATGACGAGGAGTCTCGAAATGGTCGAGACATAAAGATTGATATATTGGAAGCCTATGTTTGGACATCGGAAGTGTTCCGAGTGAAATCGGGATTTTACCGGAGTACCAGGAGGTTACCGGAACCCCCCGGGAATCATATGGGCCTTAGTGGGCCTTAGTGGAAAGGTGAAAGGGCTGCCCATAAGGGCTGTGCGCCTCCCCCCTCCCCTAGTCCTATTAGGACTAGGAGAGGTGGCCGGCCACCCCTCTCCCTCTTTCCCCCTTGGGAATCCTAGTTGGAATAGGATTGGGGGGGGGAGTCCTACTCCCGGTAGTAGTAGGACTCCTCCTGCGCCCTCCTCCTGGCCAGCGCACCTCTCCCCCTTGGCTCCTTTATATACGGAGGCAGGGGGCACCTCTAGACACACAAGTTGATCATTGAGATCGTTCCTTAGCCGTGTGCGGTGCCCCTTGCCACCATATTCCACCTCGATCATATCGTTGTAGTGCTTAGGCGAAGCCCTGCGTCGGTAGAACATCAAGATCATCACCACGCCGTCGTGCTGACGAAACTCCTCCCCGAAGCTTTGCTGGATTGGAGCCCGGGGATCGTCATCGAGCTGTACGTGTGCTAAGAACTCGGAGGTGCCGGAGTAACGGTGCTTGGATCGGTCGGATCGGGAAGAAGACGTACGACTACTTCCTCTATGTTGTGTCAACGCTTCCGTTGCGATCTACAAGGGTATGTAGATCAGACTCTCCCCCTCGTTGCCATGCATCACCATGATCTTGCGTGTGCGTAGGAAATTTTTTGAAATTACTACGTTCCCCAACACACAGATGATATTTTTGGCGGTAGAGTCCAGTTGAGTGAACTTCTTGACATCAGCAGAAGTGACACCTTCTCCAGCCTTGGGAACGCCGTTCTCGACGACATACCATACGTCGACGTCAATGGCTTCAAGATGCATGCGCATCTTATTCTTCCAGTAGGGATATTCAGTTCCATCGAAGACGAGGCACGCAGCGGAGACTTTGATTATCCCTGCAGTCGACATAGCTAAAACTCCAGGTGGTTAAACCGAATCACACAGAACAAGGGAGCACCTTGCTCTGATACCAATTGAAAGTGCGCTATATCGACTAGAGGGGAGGTGAATAGGCGATTTTTATGAAAGTCTTCAAAACGTGAGAGTTATGAAGACAAACAGTGAGGATTATGCCTATTACTATGCAGCGGAAGTTAGATTACACTGGGCCAGCCATGATCATGTATTCAATAGAGAGAAAGCACAATGACCAACAACTTCAGTGTAATAAGGATCAGGTAGGAAGAAGTTATGAAGCCAAACAGTTCATACATTCACGTTGTGAAGACAAAAGATAAAGCAAGCATGCAATGGCTTCACAATGTGTAACAGTAAGAAAAGGAAGTGAAGATGAAACCAGTGACTCGTTGAAGACAGTGATATGTTGGACTAGTTCCAGTTGCTGTGACAACTGTACGTCTGGTTGGAGCGGCTAGGTATTTAAACCTTAGGACACACAGTCCCAGACACCCAGTCCTGAACACACAGTCCAGGACACCAAGTCCTCACCGTATTCTCCTTGAGCTAAGGTCACTTAGTCCTCGCCCAATCACTCTGGTAAGTCTTCAAGGTAGACTCCCAAACCTTCACAGACTTCGTTCACTGGCAATCCACAATGTCTCTTGGATGCTCTGAACGCGACGCCTAACCGTCTGGAGGATTCACAGTCCTCAAGTGTAATAAGTCTTCAGATCACACAGACACGAAGACTTAAGTGATGCCCAATTTACTCTGGCTCTGGGTGGTTAGGGCTTTTCTCCTCACTAGGAATTTTTCTCTCAAAGGCTTCAAGGTGGGTTGCTCTCAAACGACAAAAGCCGTGCACTGAAATCTGAGCAGCCAACCGTTTATGGTTGTGGGGGTGGGCTATTTATAGCCACTTGGCAACCCGACCTGATTTGTCCGAAATGACCCTGGGTCACTAAGGAACTGACACGTGTCTCAACAGTCAGATTTCAAACTCTCGTGTCAACTTTGCTTGGGCTACAAGAAAAGCTGACTTTTCCGGCTCTAGACAAGATTCGCTCTCATTGTCTTCGCTCGAAGACATAGGTTTTTGATTTAGGCATCACTTCAGTCATTCTGACTGGTTCTCCTGGACCCCACTTAACAGTACGGTGGTTCCTATGACTCAACACAAAAGAAAAAGAACTACGAAAGATCTAAGTCTTCGAGCTCCATAGGCTTCATAACGTGTCTTCTTTTGTCATAGCTTCAATGTGAATATCTTCATATACCACCTTTGTCTTCAATGTCTTCATACATTTTTAGGGGTCATCTCTGGTAGTAAAACCGAATCAATGAGGGACTTCTACCTGTGTTTTCCTGCAATTCTCACAAACACATTAGTCCCTCAACTAGGTTTGTCGTCAATACTCCAAAACCAACTAGGGGTGGCACTAGATGCACTTACAATCTCCCCCTTTTTGGTGATTGATGACAAACTAGTTGAAGTTTTCAACGGGGAATATAATGTGAGAAGTTTGTACCGGATAAGGAATTGTCTTCATAAGTTGCAATGGCTCCCCCTGAAGATGTGCATATAAGTTAATTTGCTTTTGGAATGCAAATGCAAAATATATGCATGTGCAGGTTGTACTTGTGGAGATCCACTTCAGCTTATGATGGCAATCCACTATGCATGTGAAAGTATATGAAGATAATGACATGCATAATGGAAAATGGACGTCTGCGGAATGAGATAAGTGTGGAATTTATCGTGGAATTTATCTTCGCAAACAGAGTGGCAAACAAGTAGCAGACGACCATCGAGTTTTAGTGTTTACAACTCAAAGAATCAAATGAAGCAAAAACAAGAGTTGTAAACACGAAGCAAAATATGACAAAACATAAGGCACCCGCCCATATTGACCCGCTTGAAGACTATAAACATCATACGCTTCTCCCCCTTTTGTCAGGAATGACCAAAAAGGTTTGAAGACATAGAGTTTGCTACGCGTTCCCAGGCGCAGCAGGGTCGGTGGAGTTGTTTGGCGGTGCAGAGCCGGGATGTGTTGAAGCAGGTGGTGGTGATGTAGCATCGTCGTCTTCATCAATGATCCTTGCAGTAACTGTGGCAGCAGATGAAGAGAACTCAGAGTCTTCTAGTGATGGTGTGTTGCGCATCACAGCCCTTCTAGGAGGTGTGGTGTCAAACTTGAAACGCTCTGTGAAGCCATCCTCTTCAAGTTCAGCTTCAGTACATATCATTGAGAGCCCTTTCCATGTACGACGACAGGTTTCGTGTGTAACGAAGGCATTCTTGGTGGCAAGGTTTCGAAGACGATTGACATCCACCAAGAGGCTCTTCATCTGATGTTTTAGCCAGTCGTGATGCCTATCTTGCCTTTGGTGAAGGGCCACAAGAAGCTCTCGGTCAGTGAGGACACGAGCACGCTTCTTGGGTCTTGGAGCATTTGTGCTGTCTGTGGCTTCAGTAGATGCTGGTGCACGTGTAGTGCCAGCCAACGGATATACCCTGGATATGGCTTCAACACCTTCAACATTCTGCGTGAAGCTCTGTTGTTCTGCATTCTGAAGACTTATTGGTTGCTTGGCAGGCTCAGGGTATATTGCTTCAGCAGAGGTATCCACATCTGGCAAGAAGATCCGATGGTTTCGGGCAGAGGGCTGATACGAGATCGCAGAGTGCAGTTTGATTAGCCTCATCACCCGAGGAGCATAGAACTTCAAACCAAATAATTCTGAGCCTGACGCTGCAAGTTGGTGTATGAAGAGATCCTGTGCGTTGAAGAATTTTCCATGCAGGATATAGAATATGAGAGTCTTCATTGCACCCTCAATCTTAGCATGTGCTGAGTGTCCCTTAATGGGCCAGAGAGTCCGCCGGATGATGTGATGTATGGTCCTGGGCAGGTACTCTAGGTCTTCAACGAAGAACTCAGTTGGATAGGGTGCATCCTGAGGTAATGGCTTCATCATTGAGAGCATCTGACTCATATTGGGTTCAGGCCTCTGAAATATGCTCTCAATAGCTTCAGAATGTAGTTGACAGCCTTCCTCGAAGAATTCGCCTGGAGTGGGCAGGCCGGTGAGCTCAATGATATCAAATGCATTGGCTTCATGATGGACATTGCCGGTCATCCACTCCAGGATCCAAGTCTTCGGATCTCTGTTGTATCCTTTGATATGGAGAGTGGCATAGAACTGAAGCAGAAGCTCTTCATTCCAGTGCTCTTCATCAGTCACAAACGACAGCAGACCCACTTGCCTGAAGCAATCCAGTGCTTCCTCTAAGCAGGGCAGACCAGCAATGGCTTCAACCTCAAGGCGCTTGTGCGGAAAGATGCAGCCTTGGTTGTATAAGATGCATGAATAATAGCTGCGCTGAGAATAGCTCCAGAACCTGTCTGATACAATCCTTTCCCTTGAATAGTGGGTTCTTGGAGCTATTGAAAAATGTATTGTCTGCCTTGAAGCTGTTAATATCAAAGGAGCCAGGTGCTGATGCAGGACCTGGAAACCTTGGAAGCCTTGGGACTGGCTTCTGGACATGAGGCCTGTGCTCAATATGATAATCAAACTGTGGACCTGCAGCAGACTCAGGGACTGAAGTGTCTGGCTCAGTAGCTTCGCTGTCCGCTGAAGCATTTGGTGGGGCGGGCTCCACATTGGCTTCAGTGTTTGTGGTGGCAGCCGCAACATTTTCTTCCTCCGCTTGTGTAGTTGGAGGGACAACCTCAGGCACGTTCTCCTGGAGAACTGCATCTTGATGGAGCGGGGAAGTGGGTTCTGGTGGTGCTTCTTCATTGTCTTCGGCTGATGCAGCCGGAATTTCTACAGTATGGACTTGAGGCCGTGGACCTTTGCGAAGCCTACGGAATGCAGACGACGGTTGTGGGGTCGGAGTGGGCTGGACCTCAAAGTCTTCTTCCTCCTGAGGGCGATCCGCCCATGACTCATCTTGTGCCATTGGCGTCAAAGGATGACCAATACTGATGAGTTCGCTTGTTTCAAGCTGAGAAAGGGCTGCATCATCTTGCACATTGTCCTGATGACCAATGTCTTCAGCAGCTATTGGGTCGGCTGCTGGTATGTCTTCAGCTTCAGGAGCCTCTGTGGGAGCAGGCTCATGAACTGTCAGTCTTCTTTCCGCATTGGGGTGAAGGACAGAGAGAGGTTCAACTATCAAGGGCTCTGTGGGAGCAGCCCGAGATTTCTTGATCTTGCGTTTCTTTTTGCTGGGGGCAGTAGGAGAGGCTTCAGAGCTTTTCCTTTTCCTGGCTTCAGCCTCTGCATTCCGTGTCTTCTTAAGCTCTGAAGCGGTTGACCAGCTCTTTGGCTTCGAGCTAGTCGTGGCGGTTGGGAAGACAATCGGAATAGCTTCTTGTCTTGGTGCCTCTGGTTCAGTCACAGCAGGCTGCTTCTTCTTCTTCTTCTTCTTCTTCGCGGCCATCTCGGACCATGCATGGGTAGAAGCCTTGAGCAATGGCTTCATCTCTGGTCTTGGGTACGAGATTCTTGTATAAGATGTCCCCCCATGGCTTCTTGATGGCACTTTTCTCCGCATACTCCTCAGTGACGAAGCGGTATTTGAACCACTGTTCAGCCCAATAGCGTCGAATCCATTGGATTCGGGTCTTGCGCTGCCCATAGCTCTCTTCTAGATCTATTTTGTACATTTCTGCCAAGTCTCCAGGCAGATCCTTGGAAGTTCCCTCACGTCTCTGTCTGCCCCCCTTCCTTGCTGCTGCTTCTGAAGCCATAAACTTTAACTTGAAAGGCTTCAAAACTTTCAAAGGCTTCAAAGGCTTTCTTTTTCTGGACCAACAGGAACTGGCTTCAGGAGAGTTTATGTGATGCTGTAGGAATTCTGCAAATGAATGCAGACTATGAGAACCGAAGGATTCTCCCACGGACATGTACCTGTGATAGCATTAAGGTGCGAGGGAAGGGGAAGAGGTCATATGCATTCTTAGAAGGTTTTGAAGATTAATCAGTTTAGAAGACATTGACCTCATCGTGCGAAGACATTCACTCATAGATAAGAAGTTGGTTCCAGATTTGTACGAACCCACAGATCAGTACAAGTGAGGAATCTAACTACTTTATGAAGCACAAGTGAATATACTAGGCATGTTATGAGATGCAGCGAGAGATCTAACTAGTGTGAAGAGAAACTTCTTATGGTAGAAAGTGACAGAACCATGAGATCAAAAGAGGCTGTAAAAAGAAGTTTTATTTACCACACTGGAACTGCTAGACGGAAGGGAGTTGATGCCGAGCAGTTCAGTCCTCCGTGCCCTAACTTGGCGACAGAAAACACCTACGGCGACGGCGGAGAGGACGATGTCCGCGGTCGGCGTGAGGACGGCGTTGGAGAGGTTGCGGCAGCGAAGCGCTTCATCTCCGACGTCGTCGAGTGCTAGCGGTGGCGCTAGGGTTCTTGCGAGGGAGGAAGAAGGAGATAATGACTGCGGTAAGTGTGAATTTATAGGCTCAGGGGCGGCACTGTGCTATTACACAGGTGCCCCTGGCGGTTCGCATTTGGGGAACGCGTGGCCAGTTAGCGGAAGTTTGGGGTTTGTTCCACGTCCCACGCACGCCTAAATTATCGGGCAGTCGTTCCTGCTTCTCCGGATTTTATGTGGAGGAATGAGCATTAAAAACGGACTTTATGGTTGTCTCTATATCTTCAGCTGACAAGGACACAGTGAAGACATTCGACAGTTTCAACAGAATGCATATGACTTAGAGAGATAGAGTTTGAGATAGAAAGCATAGAGAAGTTTGGGGTCCGATCACATTCACTTAGTTCAAAAGATTCAACACGAAGCCATAGCTATAAGTGAATGCTGTAGAGGACAGAGCACTAGTGTATATATATATATATATATATATCTATATACAAGCAACGTAGTGAAGATAATTATGAAGACATGTTCGAAGCCAAACCAAATGTGAAGACAATCAAATGTGAAGATATTGCAAGGTAACGCCATGAGTGAAACACTTCAAAATAGAACGTTTGGTGGTGGCGTTACCCACCGTATAGGAAGTATTAGACCCAGACACGACGCACAATTATCGTGGCGCTCCGAAGTCAAGTTCCACATTAATGTATTCACACTTAGAATGTATGTCTTCATTGAATGAAGATATACTTTACTTTGTGTGTTGCACATCTAAGTCATCAATATGCATAAGTGTTAGGATGTGTGCCTGATCACAGGACATTTGAGGATTCCAAGATATTTAGCTCATACCGTAACTTGCAAAATCTCTTCTCATCCAAGGGCTTGGTGAACATATCCGCCAATTGCTCTTCAGTGTTGACGTGTATGATATCAATGTCTTCCTTCACAACATGATCTCTGAGAAAGTGATGACGAATTTCGATGTGCTTTGTCTTCGAGTGCTGAACTGGGTTGTTGGCAATCTTGATGGCGCTTTCGCTGTCGCAGCAAAGTGGCACTTGCTTCAGATGAATGCCATAGTCCTTGAGTGTTTGCTTCATCCACAGAAGCTGAGCGCAGCAAGATCCAGCAGCAATGTATTCAGATTCAGCAGTGGAGAGAGATACAAAGTTCTGCTTCTTTGAAGACCAACATACAAGTGATCGTCCCAGGAAGTGACATGTGCCTGATGTAGACTTGCGATCAACCTTGTCACCAGCATAATCAGCATCCGAAAATCCAACCAAATCAAACTCTGAGCCTTTTGGATACCATAATCCTAAAGTTGGGGTGTGAGCCAAATATCGAAGAATTCGCTTCACAGCTAAGTGATGCGACTCCTTTGGTGCCGCTTGAAATCGAGCACACATGCAAACACTAAGCATAATATCTAGCCTAGATGCACATAAATAAAGCAAAGACCCAATCAAGGAGCGGTATACCTTTTGATCGAACTCTTTTCCATTGTCGTCAGGACCTAGATGATGTTTGGCTGGCATTGGTGTTGTGAAGCCTTTGCAGTCTTGCATACCGAACTTCTTCAGGCAATCTTTGAGATACTTCTCTTGAGATATGAAGATGCCATTGCCTTGTTGTCGTATTTGAAGACCAAGGAAGAACTTCAGTTCCCCCATCATGGACATCTGATATTGCTCTTGCATCATATATCCAAACTCTTCATTGTACTTCTGATTTGTGCAGCCGAAGATAATGTCATCCACATATATTTGGCACACAAACAGTTCACCATCATATGTCTTCGTGAAAAGAGTGGGATCCAGGGAACCAGGTATGAAGCCTTTGCTCTTCAGAAAGTACTTGAGTGTATCATACCAGGCCCTAGGGGCTTGTTTGAGGCCATACAGTGCCTTGTTGAGCTTGTATACCATGTCAGGATGTTTTGGATTTTCAAAGCCAGGCAGTTGTGCAACATACACTTCTTCTTCAATCTTGCCATTGAGAAAGGCACTTTTCACATCCATTTGATATAGAAGTATGTTATGATGATTCGCATAGGCCAGCAGTATGCCTATAGCTTCAAGCCTTGCCACAGGAGCAAATGTTTCATCGAAGTCAATGCCCTCCACTTGAGTATATCCTTGAGCAACGAGACAAGCTTTGTTTCTGACAACTTGACCATGCTCATCTTGCTTGTTGCGGTATATCCATTTGGTGCCTATTATGTTGTGCTTCTGTGGATCAGGACGCTTAACCAGTTCACATACATTATTCAGCTCAAACTGTTGAAGCTCTTCTTGCATAGCTTGAATCCATTCAGGTTCCATGAAGGCTTCTTCAACTTTCTTGGGTTCTGATATTGAGACGAATGCGAAGTGCCCACAGAAGTTTGCTAGCTGAGTTGCCCTTGATCGAGTGAGTGGACCAGGTGCATTGATGCTGTCAATTATTCTATCAATTTGCACTTCATTGGCAACACGAGGATGTACAGGGCGAAGACTTTGCTCTTGCTGATCTGCGTTGTTGTTGGGAGGAATGTCTTCAGGCTGAGCATTGTCTTCATGTTGATCCGGTGCTGAGATGATAAGTTCTTCTTCAGGATGAGCTTCAGAAGGTATAATCTCTCCAGTTCCCATAAGCTTGATTGATTCACTAGTTGGAACTTCATCTAGCACATTTGGTAGTTGCTCTCTTTGTGAACCATTTGTCTCATCAAACCGCACATCCACTGTTTCAACCACTTTGTAATGGAAGAGATTGAAGACTCTGTAGGAGTGCGAGTCCTTTCCATATCCAAGCATAAAGCCCTCATGTGCTTTAGGTGCAAATTTTGAAGTGTGATGTGGGTCCTTGATCCAGCACCTTGAGCCAAATACTCTGAAGTAACTGACATTTGGCTTCTTGCCAGTTAGGAGTTCATAAGATGTCTTGTTCAGAAGCTTGTGAAGATAAACACGATTGATTGTATGGCATGCAGTGTCAATGGCTCCAGTCCAGAATTTTCTTGGAGTCTTGTATTCATCTAGCATCGTTCTGGCCATCTCAATGAGTGTTCTGTTCTTGCGTTCGACGACGCCATTCTGCTGTGGCGTGTACGGAGCTGAGAATTCATGTTTGATGCCCAAGGTATCAAGATATGTATCAAGGCCAGTGTTCTTGAATTCAGTGCCATTGTCACTTCTGATGTGCTTTATCTTGGCGCCAAAATTGTTCATGGCTCGATTGGCGAAGCGTCTGAAGACATCCTGCACTTCAGTCTTGTAAAGGATTATGTGCACCCAAGTATATCTAGAGTAATCATCAACAATCACGAAGCCATAGAGGCAAGCAGTGGTAGTAAAAGTTTAGTAGTGAGTGGGACCGAAAAGATCCATGTGGAGCAGTTCGAAGGGTTGAGTAGTAGTCATGATTGTCTTCGAAGGATGATTTGCCCTTGTCATCTTCCCTGCTTCACAGGCACCGCATAAGTGATCTTTCTTGAACTTGACGCCCTCGATGCCTATGACATGCTTCTTCTTCACAAGGGTGTGGAGGTTCCTCATGCCAGCATGCCCAAGCCTCCGATGCGAAAGCCAGCATTCTAAAGCTTTTGCAAGAAGACATACCGCAAGTTGTGGTCCTACTGAGAAATCTACCACGTACAAATCACCTTTCCGATACCCTTCAAACACTAGAGACTTGTCAGATTCCATTAGTACCAGGCAACGATATTTTCCAAACATTACGATCATATTCAAATCGCAAAGCATTGAGACAGACATTAAGTTGAAGCCAAGGGATTCAACAAGCATGACTTTATCCATGTGTTGATCCTTTGAGATTGCAACTCTACCTAGACCCAATACCTTACTTTTACCAGTGTCAGCAAATGTGATGTGGCTCTTGTCGGATGGACGTAATGTTGAGTCCATAAGAAGGCTTCTTTTGCCAGTCATGTGATTTGTACACCCACTGTCAATAATCCATTCTGAAGACTTTGAAGTCGCTGGTGTCGTACCCTACAGTGCAGTTAGGGGGATAGGCTTCACGAGAGAATTGTGAAGCATAAACATTTGACGAACCAGTGGGTTATGAAAACTTAGATCCATATTAGGACTAATAGGGAGAGTAGCATGCGATTCAGGAACGAAGTACATAATGATGCCATTTGGGCATTTTATCTTGCGCCCTACAAGATTTTTAAGGTCCCCAGCAATAGCATCAGAAGATTTTGTTTTTCTGCTGGAGACCTTTCCCTGCAAAAGAGAGTTAAGCTTTCTTAACCACCCACATCTTCAAGGGTGGCTTTGAAGCAATAATTCTAAGTGCAGCATCTGAGAATTTTGGCTTTGAAGCCTTAGCAAACAGTCTAGCAGGTGGACAATAGTACTCATAGGAATAGGCAGAATAATTTTTGGTCATATGAACATGGCGATTCAAAGAACCGCTCTCATATTCATATGCCTGAGTATGGTTTCCCTGCAAAACATTTGCATTAGTGTGACTCAGGTGAGTCCTCTGTTTGTATGAAGCCTTTGGACCATATGAAGCCTTTGGTCTGAGGTTTGTCTTCTTCAAGTGAGTTGTCATGAAGACATTCATAGGAAGATTTTCCAGACATTTTTTCGGAACCCAGATCTTCTTCATAGGCGGTCCATTCCTGCAGTTAGTGCCAATGTACCTGGCAAACACTTCACCATTCTGATTCTTAAACAGTTTATAGTTTGCATCAAAGGATTCTTCAATGATAATGCGGTTAGCACAAGTGAAGCCAGATAAATTGGATGGATCTGCTGAAAGTTCCTTTGCAGCAACCCATGTGGTTTTGGGGTACTACTCAGGTTTCCAGTAAGAGCCATCTGCATTTATTTTCCTCGCAAACCCAACACCCTCTTTCCTAGGGTTTCGGTTCAGAATCTGCTTCTTGAGGACATCACATAATGTCTGATGTCCTTTAAGACTTTTGTACATCCCTGTTTCAAGCAATGTCTTCAACCTAGCATTCTCATCAGCAATAGCAGTGGTATCCTCAGCAGAGGGGTTAGTTACCACATTAACAGTTGAAGATATTGGAACAGCAGTAGCAGTGGAACATTCAGCAACAGAAGTAGCATCATCACGCTCAATGCATTTAAGACATGGTGGTTCAAATCCTTCCTGAGTGGAACTGATCTGTTCGGTGCGAAGTGACTCATTTTCCTTTTGAAGATCTTCATGAGCAGCTCTCAATTTCTCAAGTTCTTGCTTCCTTTGAAGATAATCATAGGAAAGCTTTTCATGAGTTGTTGAGAGAGTATCAAGACGATCTTCAAGTTCCTGATACTTAACGTGAAGGTTTTTTATGTCTTCAATTAAGGATTCAGATCGAGTCATTTCAGCACCCAACAGATCATCACTTCTGTCTAATAGTTTTTGAGTATGTTCCATAGCTTTCTGTTGTTCAGTTGCAATTTTAGCAAGTGTTTTGTAGCTGGGTTTTGAATCACAGTCAGATTCATCGTCACTAGATGTTTGATAGCGAGTAGTGCGTGTGTTTACCTTGGCACCGCGTGCCATGAAGCAGTAGGTAGGAGTGGAGTCGTCCTTGTCATTTGCGTCGGTGTCGGTGATGCAGTCATTGTCTTCAGTGTTGAAGATGGACTTGGCGACGTATGCTGTAGCCAGACTCGCAATGCCAGAATCAGACTCCTCCTCAGACTCCACCTCTGCCTCCTCAGATGCGGATTCCTCCTCTGAATCCATCTCCTTGCCAACAAACGCACGTGCCTTGCCAGATGAGCTCTTCTTGTGTGATGAAGACTTTGAGGAAGACTTGGAAGAAGACTTTGAGTATTTCTTCTTCTTCTTGTCGTCAGAATCATATTCCTTGCTCTTCTTCTTCCTTCTGTTCTCATTGTCCCACTGTGGACACTCAGAGATGAAGTGTCCAGTTTTCTTGCACTTGTGACATGTTTTCTTCTTGTAGTCATGAGCAGAAGCTTCATCATTCCTTGAGCTTGATCGTGAAGATTTTCTGAAGCCTTTCTTCTTGGTGAATTTTTGGAACTTCTTCACTAGCATTGCAAGTTCTCTTCCAATGTCTTCAGGATCATCAGAACTGCAGTCAGATTCTTCTTCAGATGAGGAGACAGCTTTTGCCTTCAAGGCGCGTGTTTGCCCATAGTTTGGACCGTAGATATCTCTTTTCTCAGAAAGCTAAAACTCATGTGTGTTGAGCCTCTCAAGTATGTCAGACGGATCGAGTGTCTTGAAATTAGGACGTTCTTGAATCATCAGGGCCAGGATGTCAAACGAACTATCAAGTGATCTCAGCAGCGTCTTGACGATTTCATGTTTGGTGATTTCAGTGACGCCGAGTGCTTGAAGCTCATTTGTGATATCAGTGAGTCGGTCAAATGTGTGCTGGACATTCTCATTTTCATTTCCTTGAAGCGGTTGAAGAGGTTGCGAAGAACACTGATTCTTTGATCTCTCTGGGTTGAGACGCCTTCATTGACCTTGGAGAGCCAGTCCCAGACCAGCTTGGATGTCTTCAAGGCACTCACACGGCCATACTGTCCTTTTGTCAGATGGCCACAGTGAAGGAAATATGCCCTAGAGAAAATAATAAAGTTATTATTTATTTCCTTATATCATGATAAATGTTTATTATTCATGCTAGAATTGTATTAACCGGAAACATAATACATGTGTGAATACATAGACAAACAGAGTGTCACTAGTATGCCTCTACTAGACTAGCTCATTAATCAAAGATGGTTATGTTTCCTAACGATGAACAAAGAGTTGTTATTTGATTAACGAGGTCACATCATTAGTTGAATGATCTGATTGACATGACCCATTCCATTAGCTTAGCACCCGATCGTTTAGTATGTTGCTATTGCTTTCTTCATGACTTATACATGTTCCTATGACTATGAGATTATGCAACTCCCGTTTACCGGAGGAACACTTTGGGTGCTACCAAACGTCACAACGTAACTGGGTGACTATAAAGGAGTACTACAGGTGTCTCCAAAGATAGATGTTGGGTTCACGTATTTCAAGATTAGGATTTGTCACTCCAATTGTCGGAGAGGTATCTCTGGGCCCTCTCGGTAATGCACATCACTTAAAGCCTTGCAAGCATTGCAACTAATGAGTTAGTTGCGGGATGATGAATTACGGAACGAGTAAAGAAACTTGCCGGTAACGACATTGAACTAGGTATTGGATACCGACGATCGAATCTCGGGCAAGTAACATACCGATGACAAAGGGAACAACGTATGTTGTTATGCGGTCTGACCGATAAAGATCTTCGTAGAATATGTAGGAGCCAATATGGGCATCCAGGTCCCGCTATTGGTTATTG
The DNA here is from genome assembly GCF_003073215.2 of Triticum urartu. NCBI lineage: Eukaryota > Viridiplantae > Streptophyta > Magnoliopsida > Poales > Poaceae > Triticum > Triticum urartu. Next base: position 137,650 of record NW_024112181.1, on the reverse strand, counting down.
ACCGGAGACGTGTCTCGGTCATGTCTACATTGTTCTCGAACCGTAGGGTCCGCACGCTTAACGTTACGATGACAGTTATTATGAGTTTATGCATTTTGATGTACCGAAGGTTGTTCGGAATCCCGGATGTGATCACGGACATGACGAGGAGTCTCGAAATGGTCGAGACATAAAGATTGATATATTGGAAGCCTATGTTTGGACATCGGAAGTGTTCCGGGTGAAATCGGGATTTTACCGGAGTACCGGGAGGTTACCGGAACCCCCCGGGAATCATATGGGCCTTAGTGGGCCTTAGTGGAAAGGTGAAAGGGCTGCCCATAAGGGCTGCGCGCCTCCCCCCCCCTCCCCTAGTCCTATTAGGACTAGGAGAGGTGGCCGGCCACCCCTCTCCCTCTTTCCCCCTTGGGAATCCTAGTTGGAATAGGATTGGGGGGGAGTCCTACTCCCGGTAGGAGTAGGACTCCTCCTGCGCCCTCCTCCTGGCCGGCGCACCTCTCCCCCTTGGCTCCTTTATATACGGAGGCAGGGGGCACCTCTAGACACACAATTGATCATTGAGATCGTTCCTTAGCCGTGTGCGGTGCCCCTTGCCACCATATTCCACCTCGATCATATCGTTGTAGTGCTTAGGCGAAGCCCTGCGTCGGTAGAACATCAAGATCGTCACCACGCCGTCGTGCTGACGAAACTCCTCCCCGAAGCTTTGCTGGATCGGAGCCCGGGGATCGTCATCGAGCTGTACGTGTGCTAAGAACTCGGAGGTGCCGGAGTAACGGTGCTTGGATCGGTCGGATCGGGAAGAAGACGTACGACTACTTCCTCTACGTTGTGTCAATGCTTCCGTTGCGATCTACAAGGGTATGTTGATCAGACTCTCCCCCTCGTTGCCATGCATCACCATGATCTTGCATGTGCGTAGGAAATTTTTTGAAATTACTACGTTCCCCAACAGTGGTATCAGAACCAGGTTTTATGGTTTGATGTTATTTGCACGAGTAGAACACAAGTGAGTTGTGGGCGATACAAGTCATACTGCCTACCAGCATGTCATACTTTGGTTCGGCGGTATTGTTGGACGAGACAACCCGGACCAACCTTACGCGTACGCTTACGCGAGACCGGTTCCCCCGACGTGCTTTGCACACAGGTGGCTTGCGGGCGACTGTCTCTCCAACTTTAGTTGAACCGAGTGTGGCTACGCCCGGTCCTTGTGAAGGTTAAAACGGAGTCTATTTGACGAACTATCGTTGTGGTTTTGATGCGTAGGTGAGATTGGTTCTTGCTTAAGCCCGTAGCAGCCACGTAAAACTTGCAACAACAAAGTAGAGGACGTCTAACTTGTTTTTGCAGGGCATGTTGTGATGTGATATGGTCAAGACATGATGCTAAATATTATTGTATGAGATGATCATGTTTTGTAACCGAGTTATCGGCAACTGGCAGGAGCCATATGGTTGTCGCTTTATTGTATGCAATGCAATCGCGATGTAATGCTTTACTTTATCACTAAGCGGTAGCGATAGTCGTGGAAGCATAAGATTGGCGAAATGACAACGATGCTTCGATGGAGATCAAGGTGTCGCGCCGGTGATGATGGTGATCACGACGGTGCTTCGGAGATGGAGATCACAAGCACAAGATGATGATGGCCATATCATATCACTTATATTGATTGCATGTGATGTTTATCTTTTATGCATCTTATCTTGCTTTGATTGACGGTAGCATTATAAGATGATCTCTCACTAAATTATCAAGAAGTGTTCTCCCTGAGTATGCACCGTTGCGAAAGTTCTTCGTGCTGAGACACCACGTGATGATCGGGTGTGATAGGCTCTACATTCAAATACAACGGGTGCAAAAATAGTTGCACACGCGGAATACTCAGGTTATACTTGACGAGCCAAGCATATACAGATATGGCCTTGGAACACGGAGACCGAAAGGTCGAGCGTGAATCATATAGTAGATATGATCAACATAATGATGTTCACCGATGAAACTACTCCATCTCACATGATGATCGGACATGGTTTAGTTGAGTTGGATCACGTAAATCACTTAGAAGATTAGAGGGATGTCTATCTAAGTGGGAGTTTTTAAGTAATATGATTAATTGAACTTAAATTTATCATGAACTTAGTACCTGATAGTATCTTGCTTGTTTATGTTGAATGTAGATAGATGGCTCGTGCTGTTGTTCCATTGAATTTTAATGCGTTCCTTGAGAAAGCAAAGTTGAAAGATGATGGTAGCAATTACACGGACTGGGTCTGTAACTTGAGGATTATCCTCATTGCTGCACAGAAGAATTACGTCCTGGAAGCACCGCTGGGTGCCAGGCCTGCTGCTGGAGCAACACCAGATGTTATGAACGTCTAGCAGAGCAAAGCTGATGACTACTCAATAGTTCAGTGTACCATGCTTTACGGCTTAGAATCGGGACTTCAATGACGTTTTGAACGTCATGGAGCATATGAGATGTTCCAGGAGTTGAAGTTAATATTTCAAGCAAATGCCCGGATTGAGAGATATGAAGTCTCCAATAAGTTCTATAGCTGCAAGATGGAAGAGAACAGTTCTGTCAGTGAGCATATACTCAAAATGTCTAGGTATAATAATCACTTGATTCAATTGGGAGTTAATCTTCCAGATGATTGCGTCATTGACAGAATTCTCCAATCACTGCCACCAAGCTACCAGAGCTTCGTGATGAACTATAATATGCAAGGGATGAACAAGACTATTCCCGAGCTCTTTGCAATGCTGAAAGCCGCGGAGGTAGAAATCAAAAAGGAGCATCAAGTGTTGATGGTCAACAAGACCACTAGTTTCAAGAAAAAGGGCAAAGGGAAGAAGAAGGGGAACTTCAAGAAGAACGGCAAGCAAGTTGCTGTTCAGGAGAAGAAACCCAAGTCTGGACCTAAGCCCGAAACTGAGTGCTTCTACTGCAAGCAGACTGGTCACTGGAAGCGGAACTGCCCCAAGTATTTGGCGGATAAAAAGGATGGCAAGGTGAACAAAGGTATATGTGATATACATGTTATTGATGTGTACCTTACTAATGCTCGCAGTAGCACCTAGGTATTTGATACTGGTTCTGTTGCTAATATTTGCAACTCGAAACAGGGACTACGGATTAAGCGAAGATTGGCTAAGGACGAGGTGACGATGCGCATGGGAAACGGTTCCAAAGTCGATGTTATCGCAGTCGGCACGCTACCTCTACATCTACCTTCGGGATTAATATTAGACCTAAATAATTGTTATTTGGTGCCAGCGTTGAGCATGAACATTATATCTGGATCTTGTTTGATGCGAAACGGTTATTCATTTAAATCAGAGAATAATGGTTGTTCTATTTATATGAGTAATATCTTTTATGGTCATGCACCTTTAAAGAGCGGTCTATTTTTGATGAATCTCGATAGTAGTGATACATATATTCATAATGTAGAAGCCAAAAGATGCAGAGTTGATAATGATAGTGCAACTTATTTGTGGCACTGCCGTTTAGGTCATATCGGTGTAAAGCGCATGAAGAAACTCCATACTGATGGACTTTTCGAACCACTTGATTATGAATCACTTGGTACTTGTGAACCGTGCCTCATGGGCAAGATGACTAAAACACCATTCTCCGGTACTATGGAGAGAGCAACAGATTTGTTGGAAATCATACATACAGATGTACGCGGTCCGATGAATATTGAGGCTCGTGGCGGATATCGTTATTTTCTCACCCTCATAGATGATTTAAGCAGATATGGATATATCTACTTAATGAAACATAAGTCTGAAACATTTGAAAAGTTCAAAGAATTTCAGAGTGAAGTGGAAAATCATCGTGACAAGAAAATAAAGTTTCTACGATCTGATCGTGGAGGAGAATATTTGAGTTACGAGTTTGGTATACATTTGAAAAATTGTGGAAAAGTTTCGCAACTCACGCCACCCGGAACACCACAGCGTAATGGTGTGTCCGAACGTCGTAATCGTACTTTACTAGATATGGTACAATCTATGATGTCTCTTACTGATTTACCACTATCGTTTTGGGGATACGCTCTAGAGACACGCATTCACGTTAAATAGGGCACCATCAAAATCCGTTGAGACGACACCATATGAACTATGGTTTAGCAAGAAACCAAAGTTGTCGTTTCTGAAAGTTTGGGGCTGCGATGCTTATGTGAAAAAGCTTCAACCTGATAAGCTCGAACTCAAATCGGAGAAATGTGTCTTCATAGGATATCCAAAGGAAACTATTGGATACACCTTCTATCACAGATCCGAAGGCAAGACTTTTGTTGCTAAATTCGGAAACTTTCTGGAGAAGGAGTTTCTCTCGAAAGAAGTGAGTGGGAGGAAAGTAGAGCTTGACGAGGTAACTATACCTGCTCCCTTATTGGAAAGTAGTACATCACAGAAAACTGTTTCTGTGACACCTACACCAATAAGTGAGGAAGCTAATGATGATGATCATGAAACTTTAGATCAAGATACTACTGAACCTCGTAGATCAACCAGAGTGAGATCCGCACCAGAGTGGTACGCTAATCCTGTTCTGGAAGTCATGCTACTAGATCATGATGAACCTACGAACTATGAAGAAGCGATGATGAGCCCAGATTCTGCAAAATGGCTTGAAGCCATGAAATCTGAGATGGGATCCATGTATGAGAACAAAGTGTGGACTTTGGTTGACTTGCCCGATGATCGGCAAGCAATTGAGAATAAATGGATCTTCAAGAAAAGACTGACGCTGACGGTAATGTTACTGTCTATAAAGCTCGACTTGTCGCAAAAGGTTTTCGACAAGTTCAAGGGGTTGACTACGATGAGACCTTCTCACCCGTAGCGATGCTTAAGTCTGTCAGAATCATGTTAGCAGTTGCCGCATTTTATGATTATGAAATTTGGCAGATGGATGTCAAAACTGCATTCCTGAATGGATTTCTGGAAGAAGAGTTGTATATGATGCAACCGGAAGTTTTTGTCGATCCAAAGGGAGCTAACAAAGTGTGCAAGCTCCAGCGATCCATTTATGGACTGGTGCAAGCCTCTCGGAGTTGGAATAAACGCTTTGATGGTGTGATCAAAGCATTTGGTTTTATACAGACTTTTGGTGAAGCCTGTATCTACAAGAAAGTGAGTGGGAGCTCTGTAGCATTTCTGATATTATATGTGGATGACATATTGCTGATTGGAAATGATATAGAATTTCTGGATAGCATAAAGGGATACTTGAATAAAAGTTTTTCGATGAAAGACCTCGGTGAAGCTGCTTACATATTAGGCATAAAGATCTATAGAGATAGATCAAGATGCTTAATTGGACTTTCACAAAGCACATACCGTGACAAGATTTTGAAGAAGTTCAAAATGGATCAAGCAAAGAAAGGGTTCTTGCCTGTGTTACAAGGTGTGAAGTTGAGTCAGACTCAATGTCCGACCACTGCAGAAGATAGAGAGAAAATGAAAGATGTTCCCTATGCTTCAGCCATAGGCTCTACCATGTATGCAATGCTGTGTACCAGAACTGATGTGTGCCTTGCTATAAGTTTAGCAGGGAGGTACCAAAGTAATCCAGGAGTGGATCACTGGACAGCGGTCAAGAACATCCTGAAATACCTGAAAAGGACTAAGGATATGTTTCTCGTATATGGAGGTGACAAAGAGCTCACCGTAAGAGGTTACGTTGATGCAAGCTTTGACACTGATCCGGATGATTCTAAATCGCAAACTGGATACGTGTTTACATTAAACGGTGGAGCTGTCAGTTGGTGCAGTTCTAAACAAAGCATCGTAGCGGGATCTACATGTGAAGCGGAGTACATAGCTGCTTCGGAAGCAGCAAACGAAGGAGTCTGGATGAAGGAGTTCATATCCGATCTAGGTGTCATACCTAGTGCATCGGGTCCAATGAAAATCTTTTGTGACAATACTGGTGCAATTGCCTTGGCAAAGGAATCCAGATTTCACAAAAGGACCAAGCACATCAAGAGACGCTTCAATTCCATCCGGGATCTAGTCCACGTGGGAGACATAGAGATTTGCAAGATACATACGGATCTGAATGTTGCAGACCCGTTGACTAAGCCTCTTCCACGAGCAAAACATGATCAGCACCAAGACTCCATGGGTGTAAGGATCATTACTGTGTAATCTAGATTATTGACTCCAGTGCAAGTGGGATACTGAAGGAAATATGCCCTAGAGGCAATAATAAAGTTATTATTTATTTCCTTATATCATTATAAATGTTTATTATTCATGCTAGAATTGTATTAACCGGAAACATAATACATGTGTGAATACATAGACAAACAGAGTGTCACTAGTATGCCTCTACTAGACTAGCTCGTTAATCAAAGATGGTTATGTTTCCTAATGATGAACAAAGAGTTGTTATTTGATTAACGAGGTCACATCATTAGTTGAATGATCTGATTGACATGACCCATTCCATTAGCTTAGCACCGATGATCGTTTAGTTTGTTGCTATTGCTTTCTCCATAACTTATACATGTTCCTATGACTATGAGATCAGCAACTCCCGAATACCGGAGGAACACTTTGTGTGCTACCAAACGTCACAACGTAACTGGGTGATTATAAAGGTGCTCTACAGGTGTCTCCGATGGTGTTTGTTGAGTTGGCATAGATCGAGAATTAGGATTTGTCACTCCGTGTCGGAGAGGTATCTCTGGGCCCTCTCGGTAATGCTCATCACTATAAGCCTTGCAAGCAATGTGACTAATGAGTTAGTGTGGGATATGCATTACGGAACGAGTAAAGAGACTTGCCGGTAATAGATTGAACTAGGTATGATGATACCGACGATCGAATCTCGGGCAAGTAACATATCGATGACAAAGGGAACAACGTATGTTGTTATGCGGTTTGACCGATAAAGATCTTCGTAGAATATGTAGGAGCCAATATGAGCATCCATTTGCTATTGGTTATTGACCGGAGACATGTCTCGGTCATGTCTACATAGTTCTCGAACCCGTAGGGTCCGCACGCTTAATGTTCGATGACGATCTATGAGTTTATGTGTTTTGATGTACCGAAGGTAGTTCGGAGTCCCGGATGTGATCACGGACATGACGAGGAGTCTCGAAATGGTCGAGACATAAAGATTGATATATTGGACGATTATATTCGGACACCGATGAGTTTCGGGGGTCACCGGATATTAATAGAGTGCCGGGGGTTATCGGAAACCCCAGGGGAACTAATGGGCCAACAGGCTCTGTGTGAGAGAGAGGGAGAAGGCCTATACGAGAATGGCACCTCACCGTTCCACACTACATTTCCGGGATCCGAATTGGCAGAGGACGGGGTAGTCGCAACCCTCTCTATACTCCTCTCTCTCCCTCTCTACTATCCTTCCCCCTTCCCCCTTCCTAGTTAGGAATAACAGCCGAAAACGGAGAACTATCTCCTATAGCAGAGGATGGCACTCGCCTCGACTGTCCTATGGCCGCGCCCAAAGAGAGGTCGAGGCCAGACATCGAATAGGCCCCTCTGCTCACTTTATCAATAACGCAGACATGAGGAGGTGGAGCGGGTTATAAGCGAACGACACAAGTCATGTTAATTGGTTTTCCTCAAGCCGTGTGCCTGATGCGCCCCTGACACACGCATAATCCACCTCGCTCAAAGTCGTGAGCGGTGCTTAGGCGACAGCCCTGTTCTCGGTAGCATCTCATCACATATCACCAATACTGATCACGCCGGTCGTGGGCATTGACGGGGAAGCTCTCGGCCTCCGTAGCAGCTCTAAGCTATAGCGGACGTTCGTGAGTTTCGTGGGACGTCACCAACCGAAACGTTGCAATTCGCGGTTAGGAGTTTGTGTGTAACCTGCGTTGCTAGGAATCGGTACGACTTGAAAGAAAATTAATTTACTTAGCTCAGGCTAATACTCGTGGATTAACGACTACATCACTGGCCAGTTGTCACATAAATACGCACTCCAGCTCACGTTACATCAGATCTACGAGGTTGTACGTGATCAGACTAAGCCACTCTCTCTACGTTGCTCATGCATCCCATGATCTTGCGTGTTGCGCAGAGGATATTATTGTTATAGAAAATATTAACTCCCGAGTTCAACCCAACAGCGCGCTGCGTAGGAGGTTGTGGGAATGAGTCAAAGCTTGAAGTTTCACACATGTGCACTTAATTTTTCGCGGATCAGAAAAGGAGTAGTCCTTAAATGGACGAGACATGCAATTTGTGAGACGTGCACGTGATCATGGGCCTTGGCGACTCACGGCCATCCTATATATGTGAGTGGTCAAACCAACCCTAGCCGCTGTGCTTAGGTTTTAACTAGCACACATGCCCGTGCGTTGCAATGGATAATAAAATTACATGCCTCTAGCTCAATATAAGAATGGATCGATACCCACTTGTCCACATTCTCTCGTTCAACATGCGCCCTTTAATTAGAGCCAAACCAGTCAATGCTACAGTGTGCGTTTAACATCTCATTCACATCAAGTACTCGACTCGTTTGGTTAAGTAGCTCACCAAACGGCAGTCTATTAGTTTATCATCTTTTTTGGCCGTGCCGCTACATTTTCCTTTCATATTTTATAATTAACCAGATAGTCTCTTTTTAGTCTGGCACACCTGGAAAGCTACCATATGGTACCGTTGCTATGCCCATTATCATATTAATTTTTTATATGGCGTCTCTTAATTATCTGACCACACAGCCGACTTATTGCTAGGCTCTGAAAGATTCCATTTTATGTCGCGGATGCAGGAACCAGGCCCATGCTCATGGGAGCTGATCGAACTCACAGACTTCAAAACATAGCCATGTTAGCGTTGTATTCCATAGCGAGCCTTCAACCTATGCGTATCCCTTCACACCACATTATCTATGTTTTGGCTTGTATGTTCCACTAAAATAATATCACACGTACTCCAACAAGGGTTTGGTGTAAGTTCACGAGTCTAAGTCATACGTCAGAATTCGAAATCATGGTTTTATTACTTTTTATTCTGAACATTAAGAAAAATGATAAGCTACCTGAACTGCCAATTACTTTGCATTCTTGAATTCATTCGCAATATATACTTGTTATTTTATTTTTTTTTAAATACCATTCATTTAATAAACACGGAAATGATGGAAAATTTTTTTTGTAATTCACAACTTTTTTAAAGGTACTATGAAACCTTTTATTTAAAATACAAACAATATCTTTGAATTTGCGTAAACAATGTTTTTGGACATATGTGGTCGGCATACATCTGTTTCTTCTTGTAACATTTAGAAGAAAATTTTAGAAAATGTGTCTTTTAATGAAAAAAATATTTTCAATTTTTTAGCTATTAAAACAAGAATACTTATCAAATTTGTAACATTTTTTAAATCTTGAACAATTTGGAAATACCCTAACATTTTTCAGAAAATGGGAATATTTTTCAAAATTCTGAAAAAAATCAGATTGACAAAAACTTAAAATTTCAAACATTTAATAAATAGGAACACAATTTTGGAATTCATAACATGAACTACCGAATATACTTGGCAACATGAACAATTTTCCAAATTATGAACAATTTTCTGAAAATTCCATACATTTTTGGACAAAGCAAGAGTAAAATTTTTGAACGGAACATTTCCTGAAATTCACAACCATTTCTTAAAACATGAACCTTCTTTTAAAAATAAGGACATTTTTTAAGTTGTGAACATTTTTTTAAATGGGAACATGTTTTAAACATGAGAAGAATTTTAGAAAATGTGTTTCTTTAATGCACACTTTCTTTTCAATTTTTAAACAAATCACTAAAACAAGAATATTTGTCGAATTTGGAATATTTTTAAAATGCATTTGTTTAAACCTTGAACAATTTTGAAAAATTCAAATACTTTTTTAAATGGAATACTACTATGAGAATCCTCGACCAACACACGAGTTGGAGAGACAAAAAATCAAATTCATTATAAAAAGTAGGATAGCACTTTTGTAATACGTAACTATTTTTAGCCGAAAATTTATAAAATTGAAAATTACAAACATTTAAAAAATGAAATTGTAGAAAGTTAAAAAAAAATAGACTTGGAATGGAAAAATTAAAAAACGACAATAGAAGTAATAAATGAAACAGAAAAGGAAAAATTGGAAAGCCGCCAACACAAAAAAAAGGGACGAGACGAAGTGCTCGCGAGTACTTGGAACGACCCACTGTGCGACTCTGCTCAGATACTTTTATTAGCCGTAGTTTTGGGCGGAAGGAAATAGGATTTTTTATATGCATAGCTGACGGCAAACAAATGGGCTGATTCTATTGGCCATAGGCATGGCGATCACGTCTCATTTCCGCGAGTTTCACGACTGTTCACCATTGTACGTAATATCTCACAAATCGTTTATTTCCGTTTACGCTAATACCAGACAGGATGTAAGCTACACCAGAGTTTAGCTACACAGAGATGATCTCAAGATAAAAAAAAATTTTTATTAATGTTTTTTTTTTAACAGTGAACAGATGAAAAGAATAGGAAATTACAACGAGCTACCTTTGTTGAACGGATAAACCAGATCGTGGATGTCGCCTAGAGGGGGGGTGAATAGGCGCTTTTAAAATAATTACGGTTTAGGCTTGAACAAATGCGGAATAAACCTAGCGGTTAATTTGTCAAGCAGAAAACCTACAACAACTAGGCTCACCTATGTGCACCAACAACTTATGCTAAGCAAGATAAACTACTAGGTGATAGCAAGATATATGATAAGAAACAATATGGCTATCACAAAGTAAAGTGCATAAGTAAAGAGCTCGGGTAAGAGATAACCGAGGCACGCGGAGACGACGATGTATCCCGAAGTTCACACCCTTGCGGATGCTAATCTCCGTTTGGAGCGGTGTGGAGGCACAATGCTCCCCAAGAAGCCACTAGGGCCACCGTAATCTCCTCACGCCCTTGCACAATGCAAGATGCCGTGATTCCACTAAGGGACCCTTGAGGGCGGTCACCGAACCCGTACAAATGGCAACCCTTGGGGGCGGTCACCGAACCCGTACACTTTGGCAACCCTTGGGGGCGGTCACCGGTACCCGTCAAATTGTTCGGAGCGATCTCCACAACCTAATTGGAGACCCTGACGCTTGCCCGGAGCTTTACACCACAATGATTGAGCTCCGAACAACACCAACCATCTAGGGCACCAAGGCACCCAAGAGGAACAAGCTCTAGGGTGCCCAAACACCCAAGAGTAATAAGCTTCTCAAACTTCACTTCCACGTATCACCGTGGAGAACTCAAACCGATGCACCAAATGCAATGGCAAGGGCACACAGAGTGCCCAAGTCCTTCTCTCTCAAATCCCGCCGAAGCAACTAATGCTAGGGAGGAAAATGAGAGGAAGAACAAGAAGGAGAACACCAAGAACTCCAAGATCTAGATCCAAGGGGTTCCCCTCACCTAGAGGAGAAAGTGATTGGTGGAAACGTGGATCTAGATCTCCTCTCTGTTTTCCCTCAAAAACTAGCAAGAATCCATGGAGGGATTGAGAGTTAGCAAGCTCGAAGAAGGTCAACAATGGGGGAAGAACACGAGCTCAAAGGATACGGTTCAATGGGGAAGAAGACCCCCTTTTATAGGTGGGTAAAAATCCAACCGTTATGCTCACAGCCCGCACAGAGCGGTACTACCGCTCCAAGGAGCGGTACTACCGCTAGGGCGGTAGAACCCCTTTGAAAAACAACAGCGAGGAGGCAAAAGGCCAGTAGAACTGCCGGAGCGGTACTACCACCCGTCCTCACGGTACTACCGCTAGGGATCGCGGTACTACCGCAAAGGGTAGCGGTACTACTGCTAGCGAGCGGTACTAAAGAAATACATCCGAGCCTACCACCGCAGGACTTGGGACGAGTTTTTGGTCCGGAGCGGTACTACCGCTGTAGGAGCCGCGGTAGTACCGCTCTGGAGCGGTAGTAAAAAATTACATCCGCTCCAATTCGTGGTAGTACCACTGCAGCCTTTTCAGAACACCAAAACTGCCACAACTTTTGCAAACGGACTCCGAATTCGATGAAGACAAGTTTGTTGGAAAGCTAGCGACAAGGGATAACACAATCTTGAAAGAAATATCAATAAGAAGCAAATTAGAAAAGGCCCAAAATAAAATGGTGAGAACCCTTCCTCGGATAAGACCGGTAAAACCTCCAACACCGAAAACATCATAGAAGACGCATGCGAACTCCGTTTTCGATGAACTCAAGCTTGTCATCAAGATGACCATAAGCTCTAAGACTCACAAAGAGAACCAAACAAGAACCAAGAAACATGATGCAATGATGCAATGGTTTGAGCTCTCTACTAACGATACGATCAAGCCACCAACTTGAGAGCCCCCCTTGATAGTACGGCAAACGATCCTATAACCCGGTCTCCCAACTACCACCACGAGACCGGTAAAATAGAAAGCCTATCAAGGGCAAACCTTTGCCTTGCACATGGTCCACTTGAGCTAGATGATGACGATCTTGACTCCCTCAAGTTGGACCACCTTTCTTGATTGCGTTGGCTCGATGAAGACTAGATGATTGCTCCCCCATACTACACTATGGGTGAGCCACTCTTCGGCACATATTCACAAGTCCATTGACACCACAATGGATGGCAAGCTTCAAGCACTTGATCTCTTCGTGATGCTCCACTTGAACTTGCACACGGCAATCTTGATGACGATCACCACTTGATGTCATCCTTTCCATGGGTTGTATGATATCTTCCTCTTGACGCAAGCCCATGGACACGTACCTAACCCCACATAGACTCTCACATAGACCATGGGTTAGTAAACAAAGTGCAATGGACAATGCTTACCATACCATGAGATCACTTGATCCCTCTCGGTACATCTTCTACGCTTTGTGAGTTGATCAACTTGATTCACTCTTGACTTAGTCTTGATCAACCTTGAATCTTTCCAACTCTCTTCGTTTGGATGATGTCTTGAAGGTAAACATGAATGATCACACAATCTTCTTCTTCAAGACATGCTTGCAATAAGCTCAACACTCACATGACCAATCTTTGGATAATTCCTTAATAGCACCTTGGTCAACCCATAAACTCCTTGAAACCAACACATGGACTTCAAGAAATGCCTATGGAAAAATCCTTCAAATATAACTCAATGCAACCATTAGTCCATAGGGAATGTCATCAATTACCAAAACCACACATGGGGGCACCGCATGTCCTTTCACACGTCCATAGTCAAGTTCCCATATCTCCTCTATGTAACCATAATATGTTTCATTTCCCGTCTTGGTTTCTGCATCAAAGCGGACACCACTGTTTTGGTTGGTGCTCTTCTTATCTTGGGCGATCGTGTAAAATGTATTACCATTTATCTTGTACCCTTTGAAAGTCATTATATTCGAAGATGGTAACTGGGACAGCGAGTACAGATCATCTTCAATAGAGGCGTCATGCATGGTACGTGTCTGCAACCAGCCGGCGAAACACCTGGTTTGTTCACATGTAATCCAGTCCTCAGACCGCTCTGGGTGTTTGGAGCATAGAAAATTCTTGTGTTCGTCCATATACGGAGCCACCAAGGCGGAATTTTGTAGAACTGTGTAGTGTGCTTCAGTTAGAGAATGTTCGTCCATACATATTATTTGATCCCCTCCTAGTGTGCCTTTTCCATCCAGTCTGCCCTTATGCCGCGATTTAGGAACACCAATCGGCTTAAGGTCAGGAATAAAGTCAATACAAAACTCAATGACCTCCACATTTCATGGCCCTTGGAGATACTTCCTCTGGCCTAGCACGGTTATGAACATATTTCTTTAAGACTCCCATGAACCTCTCAAAGGGGAACATATTGTGTAGAAATACAGGACCCAAAATGTTAATCTCTTCATATAGGTGAACTAGGACGTGCGTCATGATGTTGAAGAAGGATGGTGGGAACACCAACTCGAAACTGACAAGACATTGCACCAAATCATTCTCTAAACTTGGTATGATTTCTGGATCGATTACCTTCTGAGAGATTGCATTGAGGAATGCACATACCTTCACAATGGCTAATCGAATGTTTTCCGGTAGAAGCCCCCTCAATGCAACCGGAAGCAGTTGCGTCATAATCACGTGGCAGTCATGAGACTTTAGGTTCCGTAACTTTTTCTCTGCCATGTTTATTATTCCCTTTATATTCGACGAGAAGCCAGACGGTACCTTAATACTGAGCAGGCATCCAAAAAAGATTTCCTTCTCTTCTTTGGTAAGAGCGTAGCTGGCATGACCCTGATGTATGCCGTCTTTTCCATGCATACGTTGTTGGTCCTCCCATGCCTCAGGTGTATCTTTTTTCTTCCCATACACGCCCAAGAAGCCAAGCAGGGTCACGCAAAGATTCTTCGTCACGTGCATCACATCTATTGTGGAACGGACCTCTAGGTCTTTCCAATAGGGTAGGTCCCAAAATATAGATTTCTTCTTCCACATGGGTGCGCGTCCATCAGCATCATTCGGAACAGGTTGTCCGCCAGGACCCTTTCCAAAGACTACCTTCAAATCCTTGACCATATCATGTACATCAGCACCAGTACGGTGGCGAGGCTTCGTCCGGTGATCCGCCTCACCTTTGAAATGCTTGCCTTTCTTTCTTACGGCATGCCTGCTCGGAAGAAATCGACGATGTCCGAGGTACACATTCTTCTTACAATTAGCCAAATATATACTGTCGGTATCGTCCAAACAATGCGTGCATGCGCGGTATCCCTTGTTTGTCTGTCCTAAAAGGTTACTGAGAGCAGGCCAATCATTGATGGTCACGAACAACAACGCCTTTAGGTCAAATTCTTCCCCCATGTGCTCATCCCACGCACGTACACCTGTTCCATTCCACAACTGTAAGAGTTCTTCAACTAATGGCCTTAGGTACACATCAATACCGTTGCCGGGTTGCTTAGGGCCTTAGATGAGCACTGGGATCATAATGAACTTCCGCTTCATGCACAACCAAGGAGGAAGGTTATACAAACATAGAGTCACAGGCCAGGTGCTATGGTTGCTGCTCTACTCCCCAAAAGGATTAATGCCATCTGCGCTTAGACCAAACCATACGTTCCTTGCGTCATCTACAAACTCCTTCCCGTACTTTCTCTTGATTTTTATCCACTGCGACCCGTCAACGGGTACTCTCAACTTTCTGTCTTTCTTATGGTCTTCTCTGTGCCATCGCATAGCCTTGGCATGCTCTTTGTTTTTGAACAAACGTTTCAACCGTGGTATTATAGGAGCATACCACATCACCTTGGCAGGAATCTTCTTCCTGGGGCGCTTGCCCTCGACATCACCAGGGTCATCGCGGCTGATCTTATAGCGCAATGCACCGCATACCGGGCAAGCGTTCAAATCCTCGTACTCACCGCGGTAGAGGATGCAATCATTAGGGCACGCATGTATCTTCTACACCTCTAACCCTAGAGGGTAGAAAACCTTCTTTGCTTCGTACGTACTCTCGGGCAATTCGTTGTCCTTTGGAAGCATATTCTTTATCATTACCAGCAACTTTCCAAATCCCTTGTCAGATACACCATTCTCTGCCTTCCATTGCAGCAATTCTAGTGTGGTGCCCAGCTTTTTCTTGTCACCTACGCTATTCGGGTACAACAATTTTTTGTGATCCTCTAACATGCGCTGCAACTTCTTCTTCTCCAAATCACTTGCGCAGTTTCTCTTTGCATCGGCAATGGCCCGACCTAGATCATCAACGGGCTCATCTGATGCCTCTTCTTCAGCTTCTTCCCGCATTGCCGGTTCAGCTTCTTCCCGCATTACGGGCTCAGCTTCTTCCCTCATTGTTGTATCATCGTATTCAGGGAACCGATGGCCAGGATAGCTGTCGTCGTCCTCTTCTTCTCCATTGTCTTCCATCATAACCCCTCTTTCTCCATGCTTGGTACAAACATTATAGTGGGGCATGAAACCGGACTCAAACAGGTGGACGTGAATGGTTCTTGACGTAGAGTAATTGTGACCATTCTTACAACCAGCACATGGACAAGGCATAAAACCATCCGCCCGCTTGTTTGCCTCAGCCGCAAGCAGAAAAGTATGCATGCCATTAATGAACTCGGGAGAGCATCGGTCATCGTACATCCATTGCCGGCTCATCTTCAATACACAGCACCGGAAACACCAAATTAATACAATACATAAAGTTCATACAACATTTAAATGCAACAAACAAATAACTCTCTTGCTAATGAATTTAAATGCAACAACAAATGTGATCAAGATCGCAACTAAGGTAACAATTGATCCAACAGCATAATGATACCAAGCATCACTATGAATGGCATATTTTCTAATCTTTCTAATCTTCAAGCGCATTTTCTCCATCTTAATCTTGTGATCATCAACGACATCGGCAACATGCAACTCCGAAAGTGCGTTATATCGACTAGGGGGGTGAATAGGCGATTTTTATGAAAGTCTTCAAAACTTGGGAGTTATGAAGACAAACAGTGAAGATTATGCCTATTACTATGCAGCGGAAGTTAGATTACACTAGGCCAGCCATGGTCATGTATTCAATAGAGTGAAAGCACAGTGACAAACAGCTTCAGTGTAATAAGGATCAAGTAGGAAGAAGTTATGAAGCCAAACAGATCATGCATTCACGTTGTGAAGACAAATGATAAAGCAAGCATGCAATGACTTCACAATGAGTAACAATAGGAAGAGGAAGTGAAGATGAAACCAGTGACTCGTTGAAGACAATGATATGTTGGACCAGTTCCAGTTGCTGTGACAACTGTACGTCTGGTTGGAGCGGCTAGGTATTTAAACCTTAGGACACACAGTCCCGGACACCCAGTCCTGAACACACAGTTCAGGACACCAAGTCCTCACCGTATTCTCCTTGAGCTAAGGTCACTTAGTCCTCGCCCAATCACTCTGGTAAGTCTTCAAGGTAGACTCCCAAACCTTCACAGACTTCGTTCACTGGCAATCCACAATGTCTCTTGGATGCTCTGAATGCGACGCCTAACCGTCTGGAGGATTCACAGTCCTCAAGTGTAATAAGTCTTTAATCACACAGACAAGAAGACTTAAGTGATGCCCAATTTACTCTGGCTCTGGGTGGTTAGGGCTTTTCTCCTCACTAGGAATTTTCTCTCAAAGGCTTCGAGGTGGGTTGCTCTCAAACGACAAAAGCCGTGCACTGAAATCTGAGCAGCCAACCGTTTATGGTTGTGGGGGTGGGCTATTTATAGCCACTTGGCAACCCGACCTGATTTGTCCGAAATGACCCTGGGTCACTAAGGAACTGAACACATGTCTCATGGCAACTTTACTTGGGCTACAAGCAAAGCTGACTTGTCCGGCTCTGGACAAGATTCGCTCTCATTGTCTTCGCTCGAAGACATAGGTTTTTGATTTAGGCATCACTTCAGTCATTCTGACTGGTTCTCCTGGACCCCACTTAACAGTACGGTGGTTCCTATGACTCAACACAAAATAAAAAGAACTACGAAAGATCTAAGTCTTCGAGTTCCATAGGCTTCATAACGTGCCTTGTTTTGTCATAGTCTTCAATGTGAATATCTTCATATACCACCTTTGTCTTCAATGTCTTCATAAATTTTTAGGGGTCATCTCTGGTAGTAAAACCGAATCAATGAGGGACTTCTACCTGTGTTTTCCTGCAATTCTCACAAACACATTAGTCCCTCAACTAGGTTTGTCGTCAATACTCCAAAACCAACTAGGGGTGGCACTAGATGCACTTACAATCTCCCCCTTTTTGGTGATTGATGACAAACTAATTGAAGTTTTCAACAGGGAATATAAAGTGTGAAGTTTGTAAAGGAATTGTCTTCATAAGTTGCAAGAGCCCCCCCTGAAGATGTGCATATAAGTTAATTTGCTTTTGGAATGCAAATGCACATGGAAGGTTGTACTTGTGGAGATCAGCTTCAGCTTATGATGACAATCCACTATGCATGTGAAAGTATATGAAGATAATGACATGCATAATGGAAAATGGACGTCTGCAGAATGAGATGAGTGCGGAATTTATCGTCGCACATGCGGAATTTATCTTCGCAAACAGAGTGGTAAACAAGTAGCAGACGACCATCGAGTTTTAGTGTTTACAACTCAAAAGAACCAAATGAAGCAAAACAAGAGTTGTAAACACGAAGCAAAGTATAACCAAACAAGGCACCCGCCCATATTGACCCGCTTGAAGACTATAAACATCATATGCTTCTCCCCCTTTTGTCAGGAATGACCAAAAAGGTTTGAAGACATAGAGTTTTCTACGCGTTCCCAGGCGCAGTAGGGTCGGTGGAGTTGTTTGGCGGTGCAGAGCTTTGAGGCGCTGAAGCAGGTGGTGGTGATGTAGCATCATCATCTTCATCAATGATCCTTGCAGTGACTGTGACAGCAGATGAGGAAAACTCAGAGTCTTCAAGTGACGGTGTGTTGCGCATCACAGCCCTTCTAGGAGGTGTGGTGTCAAATTTGAAGCGCTCTGTGAAGCCATCCTCTTCATGTTCAGCTTTAGTGCAGATCATTGAGAGCCCTTTCCACGTACGACGGCAAGTCTCATGTGTAACGAAGGCATTCTTGGTGGCCAGGTTTCGAAGATGATTGACATCCACCAAGAGGCTCTTCATCTGATGTTTCAGCCAGTTGTGATGCCTATCTTGCTTTTGGTGAAGGGCCACAAGAAGCTCTCGGTCAGTGAGGACACGAGCACGCTTCTTGGGTCTTGGAGCGTTTGTGCTATCTGTGGCTTCAGTTGATGCTGGTGCACGTGTAGTGCCAGCCATCAGATAGACCCTGGACATGGCTTCAACACCTTCAACATTCTGCGTGAAGCTTTGGTGTTCGGCATTCTGAAGACTTATCGGTTGCTTTGCAGGCTCAGGGTATATTTCTTCAGCAGAGATATCCACATCTGGCAGGAAGATGCGACGGTTTCGGGCTGAGGGCTGATACGAAATTGTAGAGTGCAGTTTGATCAGCCTCATCACCCAAGGGGCATAGAATTTTAGACCAAATAAGTCCGAGCCTAACGCTGCAAGTTGTCGTATGAAAAGATCCTGTGCGTTGAAGCATTTGCCATGAATGATATAGAATATGAGAGTCTTCATTGCACCCTCAATCTTGGCATGTGGAGAGTGTCCCTTAATGGGCCAGAGAGTCCGCCGGATAATGTGATATATGGTCCTGGGCAGGTACTCTAGGTCTTCAACGAAGAACTCAGTTGGATAGGGTGCATCTTGAGGCAATGGCTTCATCATTGAGAGCATATGACTCATATTTGGTTCAGGTCTCTGGAAAATACTCTCAACAGCTTCAGAATGTGGTTGGCAGCCTTCCTCGAAGAATTCGCCTGGAGTGGGCAGGCCGGTGAGCTCAATGATATCAAATGCATTGGCTTCATGATGGACATTTCCGGTCATCCACTCCAGGATCCAAGTCTTCGGATCTCTGTTGTATCCTTTGATATGGAGAGTGGCATAAAACTGAAGCAGAAGCTCTTCGTTCCAATGCTCTTCATCAGTCACGAACGGCAGCAGACCCACTTGCCTGAAGCAGTCCAAAGCTTCCTCAAGACATGGCAGACCAGCAATGGCTTCAACCTCAAGGCGCTTGTGAGGGAAGATGCGACCTTGGTTGTATAAGATGCATGAATAATAGCTGCGCTGTGAATAGCTCCAGAACCTGTCTGATACAATCCTTTCCCTTGAATAGGGGTTCTCGGAGCTATTGAAAAATGTGTTGTCTGCCTTGAAGCTGTTTATATCAAAGGAGCCAGGTGCTGATGCAGGACCTGGGAACCTTGGAAGCCTTGGGACTGGCTTCTGGACATGAGGCCTGTGCTCTATGTGATAATCAAATTGTGGACCTACAGCAGACTCAGGAACTGAAGTGTCTGGCTCAGTGGCTTCGCTGTCCGCTGAAGCATTTGGTGGGCGGGCTCCACATTGGCTTCAGTGTTTATAGTTTGAGGGACAACTTCAGGCACGTTCTCCTGGGGAACTGCATCTTGATGGAGCGAGGGAGTGGGTTCTGGAGGTGCTTCTTCATTGTCTTCGGCTGATGCAGCCGGAATTTCAGCAGGCTGGACTTGAGGCCGTGGACCTTTGCGAAGCCTACGGAACGCAGACGACGCTTGTGGTGTCGGAGTGGGCTGGGCCTCAAAGTCTTCTTCCTCCTGAGGGCGATCCGCCCATGACTCATCTTGTGCCATTGGCGTCAGAGGACGTCCAATGCTGATGAGTTCACTTGTTTCAAGCTGAGGAAGGGCTGCATCACCTTGCACATTGTCCTGATGACCAATGTCTTCAGCAGCTATTGGATCGGCTGCTGGAATATCTTCAGCGTCAGGTGCCTCTGTGGGAGCAGGCTCATGAACTGTCAGTCTTCTTTCTGCATTGGGGTGAATGACAGAAAGGGGTTCAACCATCAAGGGCTTTGTGGGAGCAGCCCTAGATTTCTTGGTCTTGCATTTCTTTTTGCTGGGGGCAGTAGGAGAGGCTTCAGAGCTCTTCCTTTTTCTGGCTTCAGCTTCTGCAGCTCTTGTCTTCTTTAGCTCTGAAGCTGTTGACCGGCTCTTTGGCTTCGAGCTGGTCGTGGCGGTTGGGAAGACAATCGGAATAGCTGCTTGTTTTGATGCCTCTGATTCACTAACAACAGGCTGCTTCTTCTTCTTTGCGGCCATCTTGGGGTCGATGCCAGGACGCCCAAGTGCCTTGCGCTTTTCAGCCTCGTTGTAGGCTTGAACACATTTGTTTGCCAAAGACTTCATCCTTTCACGCGAGCCTTGAGCTTCAGCATGCTTCTTCAGAAAGTTTTCTTTGAGATCATGCAGCATGATTTTGAAGCTCCTCACTTCCTGCACGCTGAGGCTGGCCATGTGCTTCTTGAACTGAGCTTTTTCATGATCAATTTTCTGCTTCAGCTCAACAATGCGCTGAGCAATGGCCAGTTCTGAAGCAATTGCGCCTTGGAAGGCGACGCTGAGTCCAACAGGCAGCTGCAGATCATTGAAGCTTATATCTGGTGTGTCAAACCATTCATCGATGAAGCTGTGGATGATGGCGACATCAAAGAGAGGCAGATTGTTGAAGATTTCCGCTTCCTCCTTGCTTTTGATGAGCTGTTCTAGTGCGTCATCGCCCAGATCTTCATCGCTTGATAGATCAATGGCTTCACTGCGCAGAATGGCAGCAGCAGTGAGCTCTTTGCCTGTTTGTTGCTGGGGCTCCTTTTCCTTCAGGGGCTTGGAGACGTGGGATACGTCTTCAGACTGCACACTAACTTCAGGAGGTGCAGTTTTCAATGGCTTCGCCCTTGAGATTTTTGAGGCAGGGGCTGGCTTCGAAGCTTTTGGTTTCTTTGTCTGCTTTGGCTTCGGCACAGCAGGAGCTTCATCAGACTCAGAATCAGCTGGAGGGTCATTCACAGCAGTCCCTTGGACTAAGATGTGGGTGATCAGGCCCTCAAGATTGGCAAACGGACCGATGATATTGGGTTCCGCGTCGCGTGTGCCATCTGCCCTTGGTGAGGAGGGACCAGGGTTGAAGTCAAGCCCAAATTTCTTCTTGTTTAGCTTCGCTGACTGTTGAGTAAACTGAAAGTTGCGTTTGAAGAGATTGTCGTCGCGACACCAGAGAAGTGACGATGGATGTGCATCATCAGGCTGTGGTCCTCGGACCATGCATGGAAAGAAGCCTTGAGCAATGGCTTCATCTCTGGTCCTGGGTACAAGGTTCTTGTATAAGATATCCCCCCATGGACTCTTGATAGCATTCTTTTCGGCATACTCCTGAGTGACGAAGCGGTATTTGAACCACTGTTCTGCCCAATAGCGTCGAATCCATTGGATTCGAGTCTTGCGTTGCCCATAGCTCTCTTTTGGATCTGTTTTGTACATTTCTGCCAAGTCTTCAGGCAGATCCTTGGAAGTTCCCTCACGTCTCTGTCTGCCCCCCTTTCTTGCTGCTGCAACTGAAGCCATAAAATTTAACTTGAAAGGCTTCAAAACTTTCAAAGGCTTCAAAGGCTTTCCTTTTCTGGACCAACAAGAACTGGCTTCAGGAGAGTTTATGTGATGCTGTAGGAATTCTGCAAATGAATGCAGACTATGAGAACCGAAGGATTCTCCCACGGACATGTACCTGTGAAAGCATTAAGGTGTGAGGGAAGGGGAAGAGGTCATATGCATTCTCAGAAGGTTTTGAAGATTAATCAGTTTAGAAGACATTGACCTCATTGTGCGAAGACATTCACTTATAGATAAGAAGTTGGTTCCAGATTTGTACGAACCCATAGATCAGTACAAGTGAGGAATCTAACTACTTTATGAAGCACAAGTGAATATACTAGGCATGTTATGAGATGCAGCGAGAGATCTAACTAGTGTAAAGAGAAACTTCTTATGGTAGAAAGTGACAGAACCATGAGATCAAAAGAGGCTGTAAAAAGAAGTTTTATTTACCACACTGGAACTGCTAGACGGAACATGTTGTAAGTGCATCTAGTGCCACCCCTAGTTGGTTTTGGAGTATTGACGACAAACCTAGTTGAGGGACTAATGTGTTTGTGAGAATTGCAGGAAAACACAGGTAGAAGTCCCTCATTGATTCGGTTTTACTACCAGAGATGACCCCTGAAAATGTATGAAGACATTGAAGACAAAGGTGGTATATGAAGATATTCACATTGAAGACTATAACAAAAGAAGACACGTTATGAAGCCTATGGAGCTCGAAGACTTAGATCTTTCGTAGTTCTTTTTCTTTTGTGTTGAGTCATCGGAACCACCGTACTGTTAAGTGGGGTCCAGGAGAACCAGTCAGAATGACTGAAGTGATGCCTAAATCAAAAACCTATGTCTTCGAGCGAAGACAATGAGAGCGAATCTTGTCCAGAGCCGGACAAGTCAGCTTTGCTTGTAGCCCAAGTAAAGTTGCCATGAGACATGTGTCAGTTCCTTAGTGACCCAGGGTCATTTCGGACAAATCAGGTCGGGTTGCCAAGTGGCTATAAATAGCTCACCCCCACAACCATAAACGGTTGGCTGCTCAGATTTCAGTGCACGGCTTTTGTCGTTTGAGAGCAACCCACCTCGAAGCCTTTGAGAGAAAATTCCTAGTGAGGAGAAAAGCCCTAACCACCCAGAGCCAGAGTAAATTGGGCATCACTTAAGTCTTCTTGTCTGTGTGATCTAAAGACTTATTACACTTGAGGACTGTGAATCCTCCAGACGGTTAGGCGTCTCATTCAGAGCATCCAAGAGACATTGTGGATTGCCAGTGAACGAAGTCTGTGAAGGTTTGGGAGTCTACCTTGAAGACTTACCAGAGTGATTGGGCGAGGACTAAGTGACCTTAGCTCAAGGAGAATACGGTGAGGACTTGGTGTTCTGAACTGTGTGTTCAGGACTGGGTGTCCGGGACTGTGTGTCCTAAGGTTTAAATACCTAGCCGCTCCAACCAGACGTACAGTTGTCACAGCAACTGGAACTGGTCCAACATATCATTGTCTTCAACGAGTCACTGGTTTCATCTTCACTTCCTCTTCCTATTGTTACTCATTGTGAAGTCATTGCATGCTTGCTTTATCATTTGTCTTCACAACGTGAATGCATGATCTGTTTGGCTTCATAACTTCTTCCTACTTGATCCTTATTACACTGAAGCTGTTTGTCACTGTGCTTTCACTCTATTGAATACATGACCATGGCTGGCCTAGTGTAATCTAACTTCCGCTGCATAGTAAAGGCATAATCTTCACTGTTTGTCTTCATAACTCCCAAGTTTTGAAGACTTTCATAAAAATCGCCTATTCACCCCCCCTAGTCGATATAATGCACTTTCAATTGGTATCAGAGCAAGGTGCTCCCTTGTTCTGTGTGATTCGGTTTAACCACCTGGAGTTTTAGCTATGTCGACTGCAGGGATAATCAAAGTCTCCGCTGCGTGCCCCGTCTTTGATGGAACTGAATATCCCTACTGGAAGAATAAGATGCGAATGCATCTTGAAGCCATTGACGTCGACCTATGGTATGTCGTCGAGAACGGCGTTCCCAAGGCTGGAGAAGGTGTCACTGCTACTGATGTCAAGAAGTTCACTCAACTGGACTCTACTGCCAAAAATATCATCTGTGGTCATCTGACAAAAGGACAGTATGGCCGTGTGAGTGCCTTGAAGTCATCCAAGCTGGTCTGGGACTGGCTCTCCAAGGAAGGCGTCTCAACCCAGAGAGATCAAAGAATCAGTGTTCTTCGCAACCTCTTCAACCGCTTCAAGCGAAATGACAATGAGAATGTCCAGCACACATTTGACCGACTCACTGATATCACAAATGAGCTTCAAGCCCTCGGCGCCACTGAAATCACCAAACATGAAATTGTCAAGATGCTGCTGAGATCACTTGATAGTTCGTTTGACATCCTGGCCCTGATTATTCAAGAACGTCTTGATTTCAAGACACTCGATCCGTCTGACATACTTGAGAGGCTCAACACACATGAGTTTCAGCTTTCTGAGAAAAGAGATATCTACGGTCCAAACTATGGGCGAACTCGCGCCTTGAAGGCAAAAGCTGTCTCCTCATCTGAAGAAGAATCTGACTGCAGTTCTGATGATCCTGAAGACATTGGAAGAGAACTTGCAATGCTAGTGAAGAAGTTCCAAAAATTCACCAAGAAGAAAGGCTTCAGAAAATCTTCACGATCAAGCTCAAGGAATGATGAAGCTTCTGCTCATGACTACAAGAAGAAAACATGTCACAAGTGCAAGAAAACTGGACACTTCATCTCTGAGTGTCCACAGTGGGACAATGAGAACAGAAGAAGAAGAAGAGCAAGGAATATGATTCTGACGACAAGAAGAAGAAGAAATACTCAAAGTCTTCTTCCAAGTCTTACTCAAAGTCTTCATCACACAAGAAGAGCTCATCTGGCAAGGCACGTGCGTTTGTTGGCAAGGAGATGGATTCAGAGGAGGAGTCCGCATCTGAGGAGGCAGAGGTGGAGTCTGAGGAGGAGTCTGATTCTGGCATTGCGAGTCTGGCTACAGCATACGTCGCCAAGTCCATCTTCAACACTGAAGACAATGACTGCATCACCGACACCGACGCAAATGACAAATACGACTCCACTCCTACCTACTGCTTCATGGCACGTGGTGCCAAGGTAAACACACGCACTACTCGCTATCAAACATCTAGTGACGATGACTCTGACTGTGATTCAAAACCCAGCTACAAAACACTTGCTAAAATTGCAACTGAACAACAGAAAGCTATGGAACATATTCAAAAACTGTTAGACAGAAGCGATGATCTGTTGGGTGCTGAAATGACTCGATCTGAATCCTTAATTGAAGACATAAAAAATCTTCACGTTAAGTATCAGGAACTTGAAGATCCTCATGATACTCTCTCAACAACTCATGAAAAGCTTTCCTATGATTATCTTCAAAGGAAGCAAGATCTTGAGAAATTGAGAGCGGCTCATGAAGATCTTCAAAAGGAAAACGAGTCACTTCGCGCCGAACAGATCAGTTCCGCTCAGGAAGGATTTGAACCACCATGTCTTAAATGCATTGAGCGTGATAATGCTACTTCTGTTGCTGAATGTTCTACTGCTACTGCTGTTGCAATATCTTCAACTGTTGATGTGGTAACTAACCCCTCTGCTGAGGATACCACTGCTATTGCTGATGAGAATGCTAGGTTGAAGACATTGCTTGAAACAGGGATGTACAAAAGTCTCAAAGGACATCAGACATTATGTGATGTCCTCAAGAAGCAGATTCTGAACCGAAACCCTAGGAAAGAGGGTGTTGGGTTCGTAGGAAAATAAATGCAGATGGCTCTTACTGGAAACCTGAGCTAACCCCATTAACATTGATGAATCCTTGATGCAAACTATAAACTGTTTAAAGAAATCAGAATGGTGAAGTGTTTGCCAGGTACATTGGTACTAACTGCAGGAATGGACCGCCTATGAAGAAGATCTGGGTTCCGAAAAAGTGTCTGGAAAATCTTCCTGTGAAAGTCTTCATGACACCTCACTTAAAGAAGACAAACCTCAGACCAAAAGCTTCGTATGGTCCAAAGGCTTCATACAAACAGAGGACTCACCTGAGTCACACTAACGCAAATGTTTTGCAGGGAAATCATACTCAGGCATATGAATATGAGAACGGTTCTTCGAATCGTCATGTTCATATGACCAAAAATTATTCTGCTTATTCCTATAAATATTATTGTACACCTGCTAGACTGTTTTCTAAGGCTTCAAAGCCAAAGTTCTCAGATGCTGCACTTAGACTTATTGCTTCTAAGCCACCCTTGAAGATGTGGGTGGTTAAGAAAGCTTAACTCTCTTTTGCAGGGAAAGGTCTCCAGCAGAAAAACAAAATCTTCTGACGCTATTGCTGGGGACCTTAAAAATCTTGTGGGGCGCAAGATAAAATGCCCAAATGGCATCGTTATGTACCTCGTTCCTGAATCGCATGCTACTTTTCCCTATTAGTTCTAATCTGGATCTAAGTTTTCATAACCCACTGGTTCATCAATGTTTATGCTTCACAATTCTCTTCGTGAAGCCTATCCCCCTAACTGCACTGTAGGGTACGACACCAGTGACTTCAAAGTCTTCAGAATGGATTATTGACAATGGGTGTACAAATCACATGACTGGCAAAAGAAGCCTTCTTATGGACTCAACATTACGTCCATCCGACAAGAGCCACATCACATTTGCTGACACTGGTAAAAGTAAGGTATTGGGTCTAGGTAGAGTTGCAATCTCAAAGGATCAACACATGGATAAAGTCATGCTTGTTGAATCCCTTGGCTTCAACTTAATGTCTGTCTCAATGCTTTGCGATTTGAATATGATCGTAATGTTTGGAAAATATCGTTGCCTGGTACTAATGGAATCTGACAAATCTCTAGTGTTTGAAGGGTATCGGAAAGGTGATTTGTACGTGGTAGATTTCTCAGCAGGACCACAACTTGCAGTATGTCTTCTTGCAGAAGCTTCAGAATGCTGGCTTTGGCATCGGAGGCTTGGGCATGCTGGCATGAGGAACCTCCACACCCTTGCGAAGAAGAAGCATGTCATAGGCATCGAGGGCGTCAAGTTCAAGAAAGATCACTTATGCGGTGCCTGTGAAGCAGGGAAGATGACAAGGGCAAAACATCCTTCGAAGACAATCATGACTACTACACAACCCTTCGAACTGCTCCACATGGATCTTTTCGGTCCCACTCACTACTCAACTTTTACTACTACTGCTTGCCTCTATGGCTTCGTCATTGTTGATGATTACTCTAGATATACTTGGGTGCACATAATCCTTTACAAGACTGAAGTGCAGGATGTCTTCAGACGCTTTACCAATCGAGCTATGAACAAATTTGGCGCCAAGATAAAGCACATCAGAAGTGATAATGGCACTGAATTCAAGAACACTGGCCTTGATACATATCTAGATACCTTGGGTATCACACATGAATTCTCAGCTCCGTACACGCCACAGCAGAATGGCGTCGTTGAACGCAAGAACAGAACACTCATTGAGATGGCCAGAACAATGCTAGATGAATACAAGACTCCATGAAAATTCTGGACTGAAGCCATTGATACTGCATGCCATACAATCAATCGTGTTTATCTTCACAAGCTTCTAAACAAGACATCTTATGAACTCCTAACTGGTAAAAAGCCAAATGTCAGTTACTTCAGAGTATTTGGCTCAAGGTGCTGGATCAAAGACCCACATCACACTTCAAAATTTGCACCTAAAGCACATGAGGGCTTTATGCTAGGATATGGAAAGGATTCACACTCCTACAAAGTCTTCAATCTTCTTCCATTACAAAGTGGTTGAAACAGTGGATGTGCGGTTTGATGAGACAAATGGTTGACACAAAGAGAGCAACTACCAAATGTGCTAGATGAAGTTCCAGCCAGTGAAGAATCAAGCTTATGGGAACTGGAGAGAT
Organism: Triticum urartu; assembly: GCF_003073215.2. NCBI lineage: Eukaryota > Viridiplantae > Streptophyta > Magnoliopsida > Poales > Poaceae > Triticum > Triticum urartu. The sequence goes on along the minus strand of NW_024112181.1, from coordinate 109,598 downwards.
TATACCATCTGAAGCTCATCCTGAAGAAGAACTTATCATCTCAGCACCTGATCAACATGAAGACATTGCTCAACCTGAAGACATTCCTCCCAACAACAACACAGATCAGCAAGAGCAAAGTCTTCGCCCTGTACATCCTCGTGTTGCCAATGAAGTGCAGATTGACAGAATAATTGACAGCATCAATGCACCTGGTCCACTCACTCGTTCAAGGGCAACTCAGCTAGCAAATTTCTGTGGGCACTTCGCATTCGTCTCAATATCAGAACCCAAGAAAGTTGAAGAAGCCTTCATGGAACCTGAATGGATTCAAGCTATGCAAGAAGAGCTTCAACAGTTTGAGCTGAATAATGTATGGGAACTGGTTAAGCGTCCTGATCCACGGAAGCACAACATAATAGGCACCAAATGGATATACCGCAACAAGCAAGATGAGCATGGTCAAGTTGTCAGAAACAAAGCTCGTCTCGTTGCTCAAGGATATACTCAAGTGGAGGGCATTGACTTCGATGAAACATTTGCTCCTGTGGCAGGCTTGAAGCCATACGCATACTGCTGGCCTATGCAAATCATCATAACATACTTCTATATCAAATGGATGTGAAAAGTGCCTTTCTCAATGGCAAGATTGAAGAAGAAGTGTATGTTGCACAACCGCCTGGCTTTGAAAATCCAAAACATCCTGACATGGTATACAAGCTCAACAAGGCACTGTATGGCCTCAAACAAGCCCCTAGGGCCTGGTATGACACACTCAAGTACTTCCTGAAGAGCAAAGGCTTCATACCTGGTTCCCTGGATCCCACTCTTTTCACGAAGACATATGATGGTGAACTGTTTGTGTGCCAAATATATGTGGATGACATTATCTTCGGCTGCACCAATCAGAAGTACAGTGAAGAGTTTGGATATATGATGCAAGAGCAATATCAGATGTCCATGATGGGGGAACTGAAGTTCTTCCTTGGTCTTCAAATACGACAACAACGCAATGGCATCTTCATATCTCAAGAGAAGTATCTCAAAGATTGCCTGAAGAAGTTCGGTATGCAAGACTGCAAAGGCTTCACAACACCAATGCCAGCCAAACATCATCTAGGTCCTGACGACAATGGTAAAGAGTTCGATCAAAAGGTATACCGCTCCATGATTGGGTCTTTGCTTTATTTATGTGCATCTAGGCCAGATATCATGCTTAGTGTTTGCATGTGTGCTCGATTTCAAGCGGCACCAAAGGAGTCGCATCACTTAGCTGTGAAGCGAATTCTTCGATATTTGGCTCACACCCCAACTCTAGGATTATGGTATCCAAAGGGCTCAGAGTTTGATTTGGTTGGATTTTCGGATGCTGATTATGCTGGTGACAAAGTTGATCGCAAGTCTACATCAGGCACATGTCACTTTCTGGGACGATCACTTGTATGTTGGTCTTCAAAGAAGCAGAACTGTGTATCTCTCTCCACTGCTGAATCTGAATACATTGCTGCTGGATCTTGCTGCGCTCAGCTTCTGTGGATGAAGCAAACACTCAAGGACTATGGCATTCATCTGAAGCAAGTGCCACTTTACTGCGACAACGAAAGCGCCATCAAGATTGCCAACAACCCAGTTCAGCACTCGAAGACAAAGCACATTGAAATTCGTCATCACTTTCTCAGAGATCATGTTGTGAAGGAAGACATTGATATCATACACGTCAACACTGAAGAGCAATTGGCAGATATCTTCACCAAGCCCTTGGATGAGAAGAGATTTTGCAAGTTACGGTGTGAGCTAAATATCTTGGAATCCTCAAATGTCCTGTGATCAGGCACACATCCTAACACTTATGCATATTGATGACTTAGATGTGCACACACAAAGTAAAGTATATCTTCATCAATGAAGACATACATTCTAAGTGTGAATACATTAATGTGGAATTTGACTTCGGAGCGCCACGATAATTGTGCGCCGTGTCTGGGTCTAATACTTCCTATACGGTGGGTAACGCCACCACCAAACGTTCTATTTTGAAGTGTTTCACTCATGGCGTTACACTTGCAATATCTTCACATTTGTTGTCTTCACATTTGGTTTGGCTTCGAACATGTCTTCATGATTATCTTCACTATGTTGCTTGTATAGATATATATATATATACTAGTGCTCTGTCCTCTACAGCATTCACTTATAGCTATGGCTTCGTGTTGAATCTTTTGAACTAAGTGAATGTGATCGGACCCCAAACTTCTCTATGCTTTCTATCTCAAACTCTATCTCTCTAAGTCATATGCATTCTGTTGAAACTGTCGAATGTCTTCACTGCGTCCTTGTCAGCTGAAGATATAGAGACAACCATAAAGTCCGTTTTTAATGCTCATTCCTCCACATAAAATCCGGAGAAGCAGGAATGACCGCCCGACAATTTAGGCGTACGTGGGACGTGGAACAAACCCCAAACTTCCGCTAACTGGCCACGCGTTCCTCAAATGCTAACCGCCAGGGGCACCTGTGTAATAGCACAGTGCCGCCCCTGAGCCTATAAATTCACACTTACCGCAGTCATTATCTCCTTCTTCCACCCTCGCAAGAACCCTAGCGCCACCGCTAGCACTCGACGACGCCGGAGACGAAGCGCTTCGCTGCCGCAACCTCTCCAACGCCGTCCTCACGCCGACCGCGGACATCGTCCTCTCCACCGTCGCCGTAGGTGTTTTCCGTCGCCAAGTTAGGGCACGGAGGACTGAACTGCTCGGCATCAACTCCCTTCCGTCTAGCAGTTCCAGTGTGGTAAATAAAACTTCTTTTTACAGCCTCTTTTGATCTCATGGTTCTGTCACTTTCTACCATAAGAAGTTTCTCTTCACATAGTTAGATCTCTCGCTGCATCTCATAACATGCCTAGTATATTCACTTGTGCTTCATAAAGTAGTTAGATTCCTCACTTGTACTGATCTGTGGGTTCGTACAAATCTGGAACCAACTTCTTATCTATGAGTGAATGTCTTCGCACGATGAGGTCAATGTCTTCTAAACTGATTAATCTTCAAAACCTTCTGAGAATGCATATGACCTCTTCCCCTTCCCTCGCACCTTAATGCTGTCACAGGTACATGTCCGTGGGAGAATCCTTCGGTTCTCATAGTCTGCATTCATTTGCAGAATTCCTACAGCATCACATAAACTCTCCTGAAGCCAGTTCCTGTTGGTCCAGAAAAAGAAAGCCTTTGAAGCCTTTGAAAGTTTTGAAGCCTTTCAAGTTAAAGTTTATGGCTTCAGAAGCAGCAGCAAAAAGGGGGGCAGACAGGAGACGTGAGGGAACGAAGGAATATGCCCTAGAGGCAATAATAAAGTTATTATTTATTTCCTTATATCATGATAAATGTTTATTATTCATGCTTAGAATTGTATTAACCGGAAACATAATACATGTGTGAATACATAGACAAACAGAGTGTCACTAGTATGCCTCTACTAGACTAGCTCATTAATCAAAGATGGTTATGTTTCCTAATGATGAACAAAGAGTTGTTATTTGATTAACGAGGTCACATCATTAGTTGAATGATCTGATTGACATGACCCATTCCATTAGCTTAGCACCCGATCGTTTAGTATGTTGCTATTGCTTTCTTCATGACTTATACATGTTCCTATGACTATGAGATTATGCAACTCCCGTTTACCGGAGGAACACTTTGGGTGCTACCAAACGTCACAACGTAACTGGGTGACTATAAAGGAGTACTACAGGTGTCTCCAAAGATAGATGTTGGGTTCACGTATTTCAAGATTAGGATTTGTCACTCCAATTGTCGGAGAGGTATCTCTGGGCCCTCTCGGTAATGCACATCACTTAAAGCCTTGCAAGCATTGCAACTAATGAGTTAGTTGCGGGATGATGAATTACGGAACGAGTAAAGAAACTTGCCGGTAACGACATTGAACTAGGTATTGGATACCGACGATCGAATCTCGGGCAAGTAACATACCGATGACAAAGGGAACAACGTATGTTGTTATGCGGTCTGACCGATAAAGATCTTCGTAGAATATGTAGGAGCCAATATGGGAATCCAGGTCCAGCTATTGGTTATTGACCGGAGACGTGTCTCGGTCATGTCTACATTGTTCTCGAACCGTAGGGTCCGCACGCTTAACGTTACGATGACAGTTATTATGAGTTTATGCATTTTGATGTACCGAAGGTTGTTCGGAGTCCCGGATGTGATCACGCACATGACGAGGAGTCTCGAAATGGTCGAGACATAAAGATTGATATATTGGAAGCCTATGTTTGGACATCGGAAGTGTTCCGAGTGAAATCGGGATTTTACCGGAGTACCAGGAGGTTACCGGAACCCCCCGGGAATCATATGGGCCTTAGTGGGCCTTAGTGGAAAGGTGAAAGGGCTGCCCATAAGGGCTGTGCGCCTCCCCCCTCCCCTAGTCCTATTAGGACTAGGAGAGGTGGCCGGCCACCCCTCTCCCTCTTTCCCCCTTGGGAATCCTAGTTGGAATAGGATTGGGGGGGGGAGTCCTACTCCCGGTAGTAGTAGGACTCCTCCTGCGCCCTCCTCCTGGCCAGCGCACCTCTCCCCCTTGGCTCCTTTATATACGGAGGCAGGGGGCACCTCTAGACACACAAGTTGATCATTGAGATCGTTCCTTAGCCGTGTGCGGTGCCCCTTGCCACCATATTCCACCTCGATCATATCGTTGTAGTGCTTAGGCGAAGCCCTGCGTCGGTAGAACATCAAGATCATCACCACGCCGTCGTGCTGACGAAACTCCTCCCCGAAGCTTTGCTGGATTGGAGCCCGGGGATCGTCATCGAGCTGTACGTGTGCTAAGAACTCGGAGGTGCCGGAGTAACGGTGCTTGGATCGGTCGGATCGGGAAGAAGACGTACGACTACTTCCTCTATGTTGTGTCAACGCTTCCGTTGCGATCTACAAGGGTATGTAGATCAGACTCTCCCCCTCGTTGCCATGCATCACCATGATCTTGCGTGTGCGTAGGAAATTTTTTGAAATTACTACGTTCCCCAACACACAGATGATATTTTTGGCGGTAGAGTCCAGTTGAGTGAACTTCTTGACATCAGCAGAAGTGACACCTTCTCCAGCCTTGGGAACGCCGTTCTCGACGACATACCATACGTCGACGTCAATGGCTTCAAGATGCATGCGCATCTTATTCTTCCAGTAGGGATATTCAGTTCCATCGAAGACGAGGCACGCAGCGGAGACTTTGATTATCCCTGCAGTCGACATAGCTAAAACTCCAGGTGGTTAAACCGAATCACACAGAACAAGGGAGCACCTTGCTCTGATACCAATTGAAAGTGCGCTATATCGACTAGAGGGGAGGTGAATAGGCGATTTTTATGAAAGTCTTCAAAACGTGAGAGTTATGAAGACAAACAGTGAGGATTATGCCTATTACTATGCAGCGGAAGTTAGATTACACTGGGCCAGCCATGATCATGTATTCAATAGAGAGAAAGCACAATGACCAACAACTTCAGTGTAATAAGGATCAGGTAGGAAGAAGTTATGAAGCCAAACAGTTCATACATTCACGTTGTGAAGACAAAAGATAAAGCAAGCATGCAATGGCTTCACAATGTGTAACAGTAAGAAAAGGAAGTGAAGATGAAACCAGTGACTCGTTGAAGACAGTGATATGTTGGACTAGTTCCAGTTGCTGTGACAACTGTACGTCTGGTTGGAGCGGCTAGGTATTTAAACCTTAGGACACACAGTCCCAGACACCCAGTCCTGAACACACAGTCCAGGACACCAAGTCCTCACCGTATTCTCCTTGAGCTAAGGTCACTTAGTCCTCGCCCAATCACTCTGGTAAGTCTTCAAGGTAGACTCCCAAACCTTCACAGACTTCGTTCACTGGCAATCCACAATGTCTCTTGGATGCTCTGAACGCGACGCCTAACCGTCTGGAGGATTCACAGTCCTCAAGTGTAATAAGTCTTCAGATCACACAGACACGAAGACTTAAGTGATGCCCAATTTACTCTGGCTCTGGGTGGTTAGGGCTTTTCTCCTCACTAGGAATTTTTCTATCAAAGGCTTCGAGGTGGGTTGCTCTCAAACGACAAAATCCGTGCACTGAAATCTGAGCAGCCAACCATTTATGGTTGTGGGGGTGGGCTATTTATAGCCACTTGGCAACCCGACCTGATTTGTCCGAAATGACCCTGGGTCACTAAGGAACTGACACGTGTCTCAACGGTCAGATTTCAAACTCTCATGTCAACTTTGCTTGGGCTACAAGCAAAGATGACTTGTCCGGCTCTGGACAAGATTCGCTCTCATTGTCTTCGCTCGAAGACATAGGTTTTTGATTTAGGCATCACTTCAGTCATTCTGACTGGTTCTCCTGGACCCCACTTAACAGTACGGTGGTTCCGATGACTCAACACAAAAGAAAAAGAACTACGAAAGATCTAAGTCTTCGAGCTCCATAGGCTTCATAACGTGTCTTCTTTTGTTATAGTCTTCAATGTGAATATCTTCATATACCACCTTTGTCTTCAATGTCTTCATACATTTTCAGGGGTCATCTCTGGTAGTAAAACCGAATCAATGAGGGACTTCTACCTGTGTTTTCCTGCAATTCTCACAAACACATTAGTCCCTCAACTAGGTTTGTCGTCAATACTCCAAAACCAACTAGGGGTGGCACTAGATGCACTTACAATCTCCCCCTTTTTGGTGATTGATGACAAACTAGTTGAAGTTTTCAACGGGGAATATAATGTGAGAAGTTTGTACAGGATAAGGAATTGTCTTCATAAGTTGCAATGGCTCCCCCTGAAGATGTGCATATAAGTTAATTTGCTTTTGGAATGCAAATGCAAAATATATGCATGTGCAGGTTGTACTTGTGGAGATCCACTTCAGCTTATGATGGCAATCCACTATGCATGTGAAAGTATATGAAGATAATGACATGCATAATGGAAAATGGACGTCTGCGGAATGAGATAAGTGCGGAATTTATCGTCGCACATGCGGAATTTATATTCGCAAACAGAGTGGCAAACAAGTAGCAGACGACCATCGAGTTTTAGTGTTTACAACTCAAAGAACCAAACGAAGCAAAAACAAGAGTTGTAAACACGAAGCAAAATATAACAAAACATAAGACACCCGCCCATATTGACCCGCTTGAAGACTATAAACAGCATACGCTTCTCCCCCTTTTGTCAATAATGACCAAAAAGGTTTGAAGACATAGAGTTTGTTACGCGTTCCCAGGCGCAGCAAGGTCGGTGGAGTTGTTTGGCGGTGCAGAGCTAGGATGTGCTTGAAGCAGGTGGTGGTGATGTAGCATCGTCGTCTTCATCAATGATCCTTGCAGTAACTGTGGCAGCAGATGAAGAGAACTCAGAGTCTTCTAGTGATGGTGTGTTGCGCATCACAGCCCTTCTAGGAGGTGTGGTGTCAAACTTGAAACGCTCTGTGAAGCCATCCTCTTCAAGTTCAGCTTCAGTACATATCATTGAGAGCCCTTTCCATGTACGACGACAGGTTTCGTGTGTAACGAAGGCATTCTTGGTGGCAAGGTTTCGAAGACGATTGACATCCACCAAGAGGCTCTTCATCTGATGTTTTAGCCAGTCGTGATGCCTATCTTGCCTTTGGTGAAGGGCCACAAGAAGCTCTCGGTCAGTGAGGACACGAGCACGCTTCTTGGGTCTTGGAGCATTTGTGCTGTCTGTGGCTTCAGTAGATGCTGGTGCACGTGTAGTGCCAGCCAACGGATATACCCTGGATATGGCTTCAACACCTTCAACATTCTGCGTGAAGCTCTGTTGTTCTGCATTCTGAAGACTTATTGGTTGCTTGGCAGGCTCAGGGTATATTGCTTCAGCAGAGGTATCCACATCTGGCAAGAAGATCCGATGGTTTCGGGCAGAGGGCTGATACGAGATCGCAGAGTGCAGTTTGATTAGCCTCATCACCCGAGGAGCATAGAACTTCAAACCAAATAATTCTGAGCCTGACGCTGCAAGTTGGTGTATGAAGAGATCCTGTGCGTTGAAGAATTTTCCATGCAGGATATAGAATATGAGAGTCTTCATTGCACCCTCAATCTTAGCATGTGCTGAGTGTCCCTTAATGGGCCAGAGAGTCCGCCGGATGATGTGATGTATGGTCCTGGGCAGGTACTCTAGGTCTTCAACGAAGAACTCAGTTGGATAGGGTGCATCCTGAGGTAATGGCTTCATCATTGAGAGCATCTGACTCATATTGGGTTCAGGCCTCTGAAATATGCTCTCAATAGCTTCAGAATGTAGTTGACAGCCTTCCTCGAAGAATTCGCCTGGAGTGGGCAGGCCGGTGAGCTCAATGATATCAAATGCATTGGCTTCATGATGGACATTGCCGGTCATCCACTCCAGGATCCAAGTCTTCGGATCTCTGTTGTATCCTTTGATATGGAGAGTGGCATAGAACTGAAGCAGAAGCTCTTCATTCCAGTGCTCTTCATCAGTCACAAACGACAGCAGACCCACTTGCCTGAAGCAATCCAGTGCTTCCTCTAAGCAGGGCAGACCAGCAATGGCTTCAACCTCAAGGCGCTTGTGCGGAAAGATGCAGCCTTGGTTGTATAAGATGCATGAATAATAGCTGCGCTGAGAATAGCTCCAGAACCTGTCTGATACAATCCTTTCCCTTGAATAGTGGGTTCTTGGAGCTATTGAAAAATGTATTGTCTGCCTTGAAGCTGTTAATATCAAAGGAGCCAGGTGCTGATGCAGGACCTGGAAACCTTGGAAGCCTTGGGACTGGCTTCTGGACATGAGGCCTGTGCTCAATATGATAATCAAACTGTGGACCTGCAGCAGACTCAGGGACTGAAGTGTCTGGCTCAGTAGCTTCGCTGTCCGCTGAAGCATTTGGTGGGGCGGGCTCCACATTGGCTTCAGTGTTTGTGGTGGCAGCCGCAACATTTTCTTCCTCCGCTTGTGTAGTTGGAGGGACAACCTCAGGCACGTTCTCCTGGAGAACTGCATCTTGATGGAGCGGGGAAGTGGGTTCTGGTGGTGCTTCTTCATTGTCTTCGGCTGATGCAGCCGGAATTTCTACAGTATGGACTTGAGGCCGTGGACCTTTGCGAAGCCTACGGAATGCAGACGACGGTTGTGGGGTCGGAGTGGGCTGGACCTCAAAGTCTTCTTCCTCCTGAGGGCGATCCGCCCATGACTCATCTTGTGCCATTGGCGTCAAAGGATGACCAATACTGATGAGTTCGCTTGTTTCAAGCTGAGAAAGGGCTGCATCATCTTGCACATTGTCCTGATGACCAATGTCTTCAGCAGCTATTGGGTCGGCTGCTGGTATGTCTTCAGCTTCAGGAGCCTCTGTGGGAGCAGGCTCATGAACTGTCAGTCTTCTTTCCGCATTGGGGTGAAGGACAGAGAGAGGTTCAACTATCAAGGGCTCTGTGGGAGCAGCCCGAGATTTCTTGATCTTGCGTTTCTTTTTGCTGGGGGCAGTAGGAGAGGCTTCAGAGCTTTTCCTTTTCCTGGCTTCAGCCTCTGCATTCCGTGTCTTCTTAAGCTCTGAAGCGGTTGACCAGCTCTTTGGCTTCGAGCTAGTCGTGGCGGTTGGGAAGACAATCGGAATAGCTTCTTGTCTTGGTGCCTCTGGTTCAGTCACAGCAGGCTGCTTCTTCTTCTTCTTCTTCTTCTTCGCGGCCATCTCGGACCATGCATGGGTAGAAGCCTTGAGCAATGGCTTCATCTCTGGTCTTGGGTACGAGATTCTTGTATAAGATGTCCCCCCATGGCTTCTTGATGGCACTTTTCTCCGCATACTCCTCAGTGACGAAGCGGTATTTGAACCACTGTTCAGCCCAATAGCGTCGAATCCATTGGATTCGGGTCTTGCGCTGCCCATAGCTCTCTTCTAGATCTATTTTGTACATTTCTGCCAAGTCTCCAGGCAGATCCTTGGAAGTTCCCTCACGTCTCTGTCTGCCCCCCTTCCTTGCTGCTGCTTCTGAAGCCATAAACTTTAACTTGAAAGGCTTCAAAACTTTCAAAGGCTTCAAAGGCTTTCTTTTTCTGGACCAACAGGAACTGGCTTCAGGAGAGTTTATGTGATGCTGTAGGAATTCTGCAAATGAATGCAGACTATGAGAACCGAAGGATTCTCCCACGGACATGTACCTGTGATAGCATTAAGGTGCGAGGGAAGGGGAAGAGGTCATATGCATTCTTAGAAGGTTTTGAAGATTAATCAGTTTAGAAGACATTGACCTCATCGTGCGAAGACATTCACTCATAGATAAGAAGTTGGTTCCAGATTTGTACGAACCCACAGATCAGTACAAGTGAGGAATCTAACTACTTTATGAAGCACAAGTGAATATACTAGGCATGTTATGAGATGCAGCGAGAGATCTAACTAGTGTGAAGAGAAACTTCTTATGGTAGAAAGTGACAGAACCATGAGATCAAAAGAGGCTGTAAAAAGAAGTTTTATTTACCACACTGGAACTGCTAGACGGAAGGGAGTTGATGCCGAGCAGTTCAGTCCTCCGTGCCCTAACTTGGCGACGGAAAACACCTACGGCGACGGCGGAGAGGACGATGTCCGCGGTCGGCGTGAGGACGGCGTTGGAGAGGTTGCGGCAGCGAAGCGCTTCATCTCCGACGTCGTCGAGTGCTAGCGGTGGCGCTAGGGTTCTTGCGAGGGAGGAAGAAGGAGATAATGACTGCGGTAAGTGTGAATTTATAGGCTCAGGGGCGGCACTGTGCTATTACACAGGTGCCCCTGGCGGTTCGCATTTGGGGAACGCGTGGCCAGTTAGCGGAAGTTTGGGGTTTGTTCCACGTCCCACGCACGCCTAAATTATCGGGCAGTCGTTCCTGCTTCTCCGGATTTTATGTGGAGGAATGAGCATTAAAAACGGACTTTATGGTTGTCTCTATATCTTCAGCTGACAAGGACACAGTGAAGACATTCGACAGTTTCAACAGAATGCATATGACTTAGAGAGATAGAGTTTGAGATAGAAAGCATAGAGAAGTTTGGGGTCCGATCACATTCACTTAGTTCAAAAGATTCAACACGAAGCCATAGCTATAAGTGAATGCTGTAGAGGACAGAGCACTAGTGTATATATATATATATATATATATATATATACAAGCAACGTAGTGAAGATAATTATGAAGACATGTTCGAAGCCAAACCAAATGTGAAGACAATCAAATGTGAAGATATTGCAAGGTAACGCCATGAGTGAAACACTTCAAAATAGAACGTTTGGTGGTGGCGTTACCCACCGTATAGGAAGTATTAGACCCAGACACGACGCACAATTATCGTGGCGCTCCGAAGTCAAATTCCACATTAATGTATTCACACTTAGAATGTATGTCTTCATTGAATGAAGATATACTTTACTTTGTGTGTTGCACATCTAAGTCATCAATATGCATAAGTGTTAGGATGTGTGCCTGATCACAGGACATTTGAGGATTCCAAGATATTTAGCTCATACCGTAACTTGCAAAATCTCTTCTCATCCAAGGGCTTGGTGAAGATATCTGCCAATTGCTCTTCAGTGTTGACGTGTATGATATCAATGTCTTCCTTCATAACATGATCTCTGAGAAAGTGATGATGAATTTCAATGTGCTTTGTCTTTGAGTGCTGAACTGGGTTGTTGGCAATCTTGATGGCGCTTTCATTGTCGCAGTAAAGTGGCACTTGCTTCAGATGAATGCCATAATCCTTGAGTGTTTGCTTCATCCACAGAAGCTAAGTGCAGGAAGACCCAGCAGCAATGTATTCAGATTCAGCAGTGGAGAGAGATACACAGTTCTGCTTCTTTGAAGACCAACATACAAATGATCGTCCCAGAAAGTGACATGTGCCTGATGTAGACTTGCGATCAACTTTGTCACCAGCATAATCAGCATCCGAAAATCCAACCAAATCAAACTCTGAGCCCTGTGGATACCATAATCCTAGAGTTGGGGTGTGAGCCAAATATCGAAGAATTCGCTTCACAGCTAAGTGATGCGACTCCTTTGGTGCCGCTTGAAATCGAGCACACATGCAAACACTAAGCATGATATCTGGCCTAGATGCACATAAATAAAGCAAAGACCCAATCATGGAGCGGTATACCTTTTGATCGAACTCTTTACCATTGTCGTCAGGACCTAGATGATGTTTGGCTGGCATCGGTGTTGTGAAGCCTTTGCAGTCTTGCATACCGAACTTCTTCAGGCAATCTTTGAGATACTTCTCTTGAGATATGAAGATGCCATTGCGCTGTTGTCGTATTTGAAGACCAAGGAAGAACTTCAGCTCCCCCATCATGGACATCTGATATTGCTCTTGCATCATATATCCAAACTCTTCATTGTACTTCTGATTGGTGCAGCCGAAGATAATGTCATCCACATATATTTGGCACACAAACAGTTCACCATCGTATGTCTTCGTGAAAAGAGTGGGATCCAGGGAACCAGGTATGAAGCCTTTGCTCTTCAGAAAGTACTTGAGTGTATCATACCAGGCCCTAGGGGCTTGTTTGAGGCCATACAGTGCCTTGTTGAGCTTGTATACCATGTCAGGATGTTTTGGATTTTCAAAGCCAGGCGGTTGTGCAACATACACTTCTTCTTCAATCTTGCCATTGAGAAAGGCACTTTTCACATCCATTTGATATAGAAGTATGTTATGATGATTTGCATAGGCCAGCAGTATGCGTATGGCTTCAAGCCTAGCCACAGGAGCAAATGTTTCATCGAAGTCAATGCCCTCCACTTGAGTATATCCTTGAGCAACGAGACGAGCTTTGTTTCTGACAACTTGACCATGCTCATCTTGCTTGTTGCGGTATATCCATTTGGTGCCTATTATGTTGTGCTTCCGTGGATCAGGACGCTTAACCAGTTCCCATACATTATTCAGCTCAAACTGTTGAAGCTCTTCTTGCATAGCTTGAATCCATTCAGGTTCCATGAAGGCTTCTTCAACTTTCTTGGGTTCTGATATTGAGACGAATGCGAAGTGCCCACAGAAGTTTGCTAGCTGAGTTGCCCTTGATCGAGTGAGTGGACCAGGTGCATTGATGCTGTCAATTATTCTGTCAATCTGCACTTCATTTGCAACACGAGGATGCACAGGGCGAAGACTTTGCTCTAGCTGATCTGCGTTGTTGTTTGGAGGAATGTCTTCATGTTGAGCATTGTCTTCATGTTGATCAGGTGCTGAGATGATAAGTTCTTCTTCAGGATGAGCTTCAGAAGGCATAATCTCTCCAGTTCCCATAAGCTTGATTGATTCACTAGCTGGAACTTCATCTAGCACATTTGGCAGTTGCTCTCTTTGTGAACCATTTGTTTCATCAAACCGCACATCCACTGTTTCGACCACTTTGTAATGGAAGAGATTGAAGACTCTGTAGGAGTGTGAATCCTTTCCATATCCAAGCATGAAGCCCTCATGTGCTTTTGGTGCAAACTTAGAGGTGTGGTGTGGGTCCTTGATCCAGCACTTTGCGCCAAATACTCTGAAGTAACTGACATTTGGCTTCTTGCCAGTTAGGAGTTCATAAGATGTCTTGTTCAGAAGCTTGTGAAGATAAACACGATTGATTGTATGGCATGCAGTATCAATGTCTTCAGTCCAGAATTTTCTTGGAGTCTTGTATTCATCTAGCATTGTTCTAGCCATTTCAATGAGTGTTCTGTTCTTGCGTTCGACGACGCCATTCTGTTGTGGCGTGTACGGGGCTGAGAATTCATGTGTGATGCCCAAGGTATCAAGATATGTATCAAGGCCAGTGTTCTTGAATTCAGTGCCATTGTCACTTTTGATGTGCTTTATCTTGGCGCCAAAATTGTTCATAGCTCGATTGGCGAAGCGTCTGAAGACATCCTGCACTTCAGTCTTGTAAAGGATTATGTGTACCCAAGTATATCTAGAGTAATCATCAACAATGACGAAGCCATAGAGGCAAGCAGAAGTAGTAAAAGTTGAGTAGTGAGTGGGACCGAAAAGATCCATGTGGAGCAGTTCGAAGGGTTGTGTAGTAGTCATGATTGTCTTCGAAGGATGTTTTGCCCTTGTCATCTTCCCTGCTTCACAGGCACCGCATAAGTGATCTTTCTTGAACTTGACGCCTTCGATGCCTATGACATGTTTCTTCTTCGCAAGGGTGTGGAGGTTCCTCATGCCAGCATGCCCAAGCCTCCGATGCCAAAGCCAGCATTCTGAAGCTTTTGCAAGAAGACATACTGCAAGTTGTGGTCCTGCTGAGAAATCTACCACGTACAAATCACCTTTCCGATACCCTTCAAACACTAGAGATTTGTCAGATTCCATTAGCACCAGGCAACGATATTTTCCAAACATTACGATCATATTCAAATCGCAAAGCATTGAGACAGACATTAAGTTGAAGCCAAGGGATTCAACAAGCATGACTTTATCCATGTGTTGATCCTTTGAGATTGCAACTCTACCTAGACCCAATACCTTACTTTTACCAGTGTCAGCAAATGTGATGTGGCTCTTGTCGGATGGACGTAATGTTGAGTCCATAAGAAGGCTTCTTCTGCCAGTCATGTGATTTGTACACCCACTGTCAATAATCCATTCTGAAGACTTTGAAGTCGCTGGTGTCGTACCCTACAGTACAGTTAGGGGGATAGGCTTCACGAAGAGAATTGTGAAGCATAAACATTTGACGAACCAGTGGGTTATGAAAACTTAGATCCAGATTAGGACTAATAGGGAGAGTAGCATGCGATTCAGGAACGAAGTACATAATGATGCCATTCGGGCATTTTATCTTGCGCCCTACAAGATTTTTAAGGTCCCCAGCAATAGCATCAGAAGATTTTGTTTTTCTGCTGGAGACCTTTCCCTGCAAAAGAGAGTTAAGCTTTCTTAACCACCCACATCTTCAAGGGTGGCTTAGAAGCAATAAGTCTAAGTGCAGCATCTGAGAATTTTGGCTTTGAAGCCTTAGCAAACAGTCTAGCAGGTGGACAATAGTACTCATAGGAATAGGCAGAATAATTTTTGGTCATATGAACATGGCGATTCAAAGAACCGCTCTCATATTCATATGCCTGAGTATGGTTTCCCTGCAAAACATTTGCATTAGTGTGACTCAGGTGAGTCCTCTGTTTGTATGAAGCCTTTGGACCATATGAAGCCTTTGGTCTGAGGTTTGTCTTCTTCAAGTGAGGTTTCATGAAGACATTCACAGGAAGATTTTCCAGACACTTTTTGGAAACCCAGATCTTCTTCATAGGCGGTCCATTCCTGCAGTTAGTACCAATGTACCTGGCAAACACTTCACCATTCTGATTTTTAAACAGTTTATAGTTTGCATCAAAGGATTCATCAATGATAATGGGGTTAGCACAAGTGAAGCCAGATAAGTTGGATGGATCTGCTGAAATTTCCTTTGCAGCAACCCATGTGGTTTTGGGGTACTGCTCAGATTTCCAGTAAGTGCCATCTGCATTGATTTTCCTCACAAATCCAACACCCTCTTTCCTAGGGTTTTGGTTCAGGATCTGCTTCTTGAGAACATCACATAATGTCTGATGTCCTTTAAGACTTTTGTACATCCCTGTTTCAAGCAATGTCTTCAACATAGCATTCTCATCAGCAATAGCAGTGGTATCCTCAGTAGAGGGGTTAGTTACCACGTCAACAGTTGAAGATATTGCAACAGCAGCAGCAGTGGAACATTCAGCAACAGAATTAGCATTATCACGCTCAATGCATTTAAGACATGGTGGTTCAAATCCTTCCTGAGCGGGACTGATCTGTTCGGAGCGAAGTGACTCGTTTTCCTTTTGAAGATCTTCATGAGCCACCCTCAATTTCTCAAGTTCTTGCTTCCTTTGAAGATAATCATAGGAAAGCTTTTCATGAGTTGTTGAGAGAGTATCATGACGATCTTCAAGTTCCTGATACTTAACGTGAAGATTTTTTATGTCTTCAATTAAGGATTCAGATCGAGTCATTTCAGCACCCAACAGATCATCGCTTCTGTCTAACAGTTTTTGAATATGTTCCATAGCTTTCTGTTGTTCAGTTGCAATTTTAGCAAGTGTTTTGTAGCTGGGTTTTGAATCACAGTCAGAGTCATCGTCACTAGATGTTTGATAGCGAGTAGTGCGTGTGTTTACCTTGGCACCGCGTGCCATGAAGCAGTAGGTAGGAGTGGAGTCGTCCTTGTCATTTGCGTCGGTGTCGGTGATGCAGTCATTGTCTTCAGTGTTGAAGATGGACTTGGCGACGTATGCTGTAGCCAGACTCGCAATGCCAGAATCAGACTCCTCCTCAGACTCCACCTCTGCCTCCTCAGATGCGGATTCCTCCTCTGAATCCATCTCCTTGCCAACAAACGCACGTGCCTTGCCAGATGAGCTCTTCTTGTGTGATGAAGACTTTGAGGAAGACTTGGAAGAAGACTTTGAGTATTTCTTCTTCTTCTTGTCGTCAGAATCATATTCCTTGCTCTTCTTCTTCCTTCTGTTCTCATTGTCCCACTGTGGACACTCAGAGATGAAGTGTCCAGTTTTCTTGCACTTGTGACATGTTTTCTTCTTGTAGTCATGAGCAGAAGCTTCATCATTCCTTGAGCTTGATCGTGAAGATTTTCTGAAGCCTTTCTTCTTGGTGAATTTTTGGAACTTCTTCACTAGCATTGCAAGTTCTCTTCCAATGTCTTCAGGATCATCAGAACTGCAGTCAGATTCTTCTTCAGATGAGGAGACAGGCTTTTGCCTTCAAGGCGCGAGTTCGCCCATAGTTGGACCCGTAGATATCTCTTTTCTCAGAAAGCTGAAACTCGTGTGTGTTGAGCCTCTCAAGTATGTCAGACGGATCGAGTGTCTTGAAATCAGGACGTTCTTGAATCATCAGGGCCAGGATGTCAAACGAACTATCAAGTGATCTCAGCAGCGTCTTGACGATTTCATGTTTGGTGTATCTCAGTGGCGCCGAGGGCTTGAAGCTCATTTGTGATGTCAGTGAGCCGGTCAAATGTGTGCTGGACATTCTCATTGTCATTTCGCTTGAAGCGGTTGAAGAGGTTGCGAAGAACACTGATCTTTGATCTCTCTGGGTTGAGACGCCTTCATTGACCTTGGAGAGCCAGTCCCAGACCAGCTTGGATGTCTTCAAGGCACTCACACGGCCATACTGTCCTTTTGTCAGATGACACAGATGATATTTTTGGCAGTAGAGTCCAGTTGAGTGAACTTCTTGACATCAGCAGCAGTGACACCTTCTCCAGCCTTGGGAACGCCGTTCTCGACGACATACCATAGGTCGACGTCAATGGCTTCAAGATGCATGCGCATCTTATTCTTCCAGTAGGGATATTCAGTTCCATCAAAGACGGGGCACGCAGCGGAGACTTTAATTATCCCTGTCGTCGACATAGCTAAAACTCCAGGTGGTTAAACCGAATCACACAGAACAAGGGAGCACCTTGCTCTGATACCAATTGAAAGTGCGTTATATCGACTAGAGGGGGGGTGAATAGGCGATTTTTATGAAAGTCTTCAAAACTTGGGAGTTATGAAGACAAACAGTGAAGATTATGCCTATTACTATGCAGCGGAAGTTAGATTACACTAGGCCAGCCATGGTCATGTATTCAATAGAGTGAAAGCACAGTGACAAACAGCTTCAGTGTAATAAGGATCAAGTAGGAAGAAGTTATGAAGCCAAACAGATCATGCATTCACGTTGTGAAGACAAATGATAAAGCAAGCATGCAATGACTTCACAATGAGTAACAGCAAGAGAAGGAAGTGAAGATGAAACCAGTGACTCGTTGAAGACAATGATATGTTGGACCAGTTCCAGTTGCTGTGACAACTGTACGTCTGGTTGGAGCGGCTAGGTATTTAAACCTTAGGACACACAGTCCCGGACACCCAGTCCTGAACACACAGTTCAGGACACCAAGTCCTCACCGTATTCTCCTTGAGCTAAGGTCACTTAGTCCTCGCCCAATCACTCTGGTAAGTCTTCAAGGTAGACTCCCAAACCTTCACAGACTTCGTTCACTGGCAATCCACAATGTCTCTTGGATGCTCTGAACGCGACGCCTAACCGTCTGGAGGATTCACAGTCCTCAAGTGTAATAAGTCTTCAGATCACACAGACAAGAAGACTTAAGTGATGCCCAATTTACTCTGGCTCTGGGTGGTTAGGGCTTTTCTCCTCACTAGGAATTTTCTCTCAAAGGCTTCGAGGTGGGTTGCTCTCAAACGACAAAAGCCGTGCACTGAAATCTGAGCAGCCAACCGTTTATGGTTGTGGGGGTGGGCTATTTATAGCCACTTGGCAACCCGACCTGATTTGTCCGAAATGACCCTGGGTCACTAAGGAACTGACACGTGTCTCAACGGTCAGATTTTCAAACTCTTCATTGGCAAACTTTACTTGGGCTACAAGCAAAGCTGACTTGTCCGGGCTCTGGACAAGATTTCGCTCTCATTGTCTTCACTCGAAAGACAATAGGTTTTTGGTTTAAGCATCACTTCAGTCATTCTGACTGGTTCTCCTGGACCCCACTTAAACAGTACCGGTGGTTCCTATGACTCAACACAAAAGAAAAAGAACTAGGAAAGATCTAAGTCTTCGAGCTCCATAAGCTTCATAACGTGTCTTCTTTTGATAGTCTTCACAATGTGAATATCTTCATATACCACCTTTGTCTTCAATGTCTTCATACATTTTTAGGGGTCATCTCTGGTAGTAAAACCGAATCAATGAGGGACTTCTACCTGTGTTTTCCTGCAATTCTCACAAACACATTAGTCCCTCAACTAGGTTTGTCGTCAATACTCCAAAACCAACTAGGGTGGCACTAGATGCACTTACAAACTCCAATTCCATCTTCTCCCCCTCAATTCTTTTCAATTTTTCTTTCAAATCCTCGTTTTCTCTTTCAACTAAATTTAACCTCTCGACAATAGGGTCGGTTGGAATTTCCGGTTCAACTACCTCCTACATACAAATATCTATGTCAACTTGATGGGCATAATTTGTCATAAACACGAAATGCAAACAAATAGTTTTAAAAGAGAATATACCACATCCGAATCATAACAAGGACAAGGGCCGACGGGGACGGATATCAAAACCATGGCAGTATGTACAACAAACAACGTACGGGTAAGATAATTATACGAGTAACTATATATCCAAATCACACAAACATCAATTTTTTTAATAAAATTTCATGAACAAGAGGCTCACCACAAGGTGGTGCCGACGACGGGACGGTGCGGGTGATCGACGGTGGTTACGACGGAGATTTAGAAGGCGCTAAGTAAATCACACCTACATATGCAAACTAAGTGTTATTTTGACCTCAATTTGCATATAAATCAAATACTACCACATATAATTCCTTCCAAATTACTAAAACCCACAATTAATCACTATATAAACCAATGCAAGAGCTAATCTAGCAATGAGAGATGAAAGGACAAAGTTGCTAACCTTTGTGATTATTTGAATGGATGGGGGCCTGCAAATCTTGACAAATTTGGGGCAAATTTTGTGATGAACTCGAGAGGAAGAAGGAAAGAACAGAGGAGAGGGAGAGGGGAAAGGGGGAAGAACAGAGTGCTGGTGGACGAAGGGTTTATATAGGACGACCTTTAGTACCGGTTCGTGCCACGAACCAGTACTAAAGGTGTTGGAGGGGCCCCTCTCTGACAACATCCTGCCACCACTTTCATTAGTACCGGTTCGTGGCACGAACCAGTGCTAAAGGTTCGCCACGACCCGATACTAAAGATCTCCTCCCGCCTAGCCGTTGGAACCGGCACTAATGGACACATTAGTGCCAGTTCTGTTACAAACCGGGACTAATGTGTCTCACATAAACACTATATATATATATATATAAACACTATTCTGATCACAACCTGACCTGCCCCGCTAGTAGTACGTTGAACTTCCCTGTAAAATCGGTTGAACTTCCGCCAACATTGCCCAAATGGGGCTTGTGATATACCGTTGGAAAGCTATGGACACCAATATCATGACCCAACTTAAATATTTGGCAAAATATAAGCGGTTTAAGGAGCAGTTTTGAAAACCGTTTTTTCTTCGCACAAAAAACATGAATCGTATTTTCAATCGCATTTCCAAACCGTTTATCGGAATGAGGCATATAATATGGCGTTCGAAAGCTGCTGCGAAACCGATCCTTCCACATGTTGAAAGTTTTTCTAATTCCCTATGGTTAAAGAGTAATTTGAAAAAACGTAAAATTTCGTAAACCGAACAGCTGAGTTCGTTTTTTCGATGTCATTTCTAAACGGCTAATCCAATGGATGCATATGATATGGCGTTGGAAAGCTTATAAAAATGCGCTACTTTTTAATCTTGAAAGTTTTTTTCGAATGTTGAATGGTTTAAGAAAATGGTCCAAGTCCTACCGAGTTCGTATTTTCGAGCTAATTTTTTAACCGTGCGTCTGAATGCAGCAAATGATATGGCGTTGGAAAGCTTGAACAAATGCGAAACTTTTTGGTATGTATTGTTTCTCCCAATTCTTTACGGTTTTAAGTCAGTTTCAAAAATGGCTAAAAACGTATTTTCTCCGTAATTTCTACAAACTTTATCGGAATTAGGCAAATAATATACCGTTGAAAAGCTAGAGAAAATGCGAAACTTTTTCATGTTGATGGTTTTCTCTGATTCTTAGCCGTTTTCAAGTAATTCCGAAAACGGCGGGATCATTCGTTCTGCCTCTATCATGAAACAGACTCTTCGAAAATGCACTGCGTGAAGAACCTAAACTTCTCGGTGCGTGTACCTGAACTTCACTCTGTTTTTCACGTGATTTTTTTGCTCGTAGATGTCCATCCACTGCTCGTAGCTCTCCATCCACACACTGAAATTGAGCAAGTGATATACGGATGAAAAGCTGTTGTAAACACGCAACTTTCCCGTGTTGATCATTTTTTCATACCCACGACGATTTTAAAAGTTTTTCATCTAATATTCATTCAGTGTGGTAAGTGAACTTCCTGCTGTTTTCACATTGAACTTCTGTGACGTATTTTTCATTTGTAATTTCCTCATCCATTCGTCAAGTGTTACACAAATGGTATTTCTTTTGTATAAACCTCTCTCACTTGAACTTATATCAACAAACTTTTAGTATTTGCTTTTTTTATTCTTTTTAATACAAAATGCACACCGTGTAGTACGTGAACTTCTGGCAGTTATCAAGCTGAACTTCTCTCGGGTACGTGAAAATATCTGAGTTTTGTATGAATATTAATCTGAATTTATTAATCTTTTTTATGAAATTTTGAAGCGCTCTATTTTTAAAAGTTGAAATTCTTTTTATTTAATTTTTGAACTTCTTGTTTCCATTCTTTAATAACGAGGAAAATCTGAGTTTTCTATAATCATCCAACTTCTCCATCTTTTTAATTTGGACTTCCTGGTTTTATTTCTTAATCTTTTTTATGAAATTTTGAAGCGCTCTATTTTTAAAAGTTGAACTTCTTTTTATTTAATTTTTGAACTTCTTGTTTCCATTATTTAATAACGAGGAAAATCTTAGTTTTCTATAATCATCGAACTTCTCCATCTTTTTAATTTGGACTTCCTGGTTTTATTTCTTAATCTTTTTTATGAAATTTTGAAGCGCTCTATTTTTAAAAGTTGAACTTCTTGTTTCCATTCTTTAATAACGAGGAAAATCT
Organism: Triticum urartu; assembly: GCF_003073215.2. NCBI lineage: Eukaryota > Viridiplantae > Streptophyta > Magnoliopsida > Poales > Poaceae > Triticum > Triticum urartu. Next base: position 87,841 of record NW_024112181.1, on the reverse strand, counting down.
GAGTTTTCTATAATCATCGAACTTCTCCATCTTTTTAATATGGACCTCCTGGTTTTATTTCTTAATCTTTTTTATGAAATTTTGAACCGCTCTACTTTTAAAAGTTGAACTTCTTGTTATTTAATTTTTGAACTTCTTCTTTCCATTCTTTAATAACGTGGGAAAATCTGAGTTTTCTATAATCATCGAACTTCTCCATCTTTTTAATATGGACTTCCTGTTTTATTTCTTAATCCTTTTTGTGAAATTTGAAGCGCTGTATTTTTTTTAAGAAGTTGAAGTTCTTGTTATTTCATTTTTGAACTTCTTGTTCCATTCTTTAATAACTAGGAAAATCTGAGTTTTCTATAATCATCGAACTTCTCCATCTTTTTAATATGGACTTCCTGGTTTATTTCTTAATATTTTTTATGAAATTTTGAAGCGCTCTATTTTTAAAAGTGGAACTTCTTGTTATTTAATTTTTGGACTTCTTGTTTCCATTTTTTAATAACGAGGAAAATCTGAGTTTCAAAATGCACACCATGTAGTACACTCTACTATTTAAACATGAATTTTTTTTATGCAACGGTGATAGGTTGTTTTTATTTCTTTAATAAATTTCAGACTTACCTATTTTAAAATTTGAACTTCATAGTTTTTTTTTGTGTTTTTCCTATTTTTTATGGATACCCAATATGTGTGTTTTGCCATAAGCGAACATTTTGAACCATCGGAGATAGAGAATATGAACTTCATGTCGACATTTTTTTGTCTTCAAGAAATGCTCTCTTTTTTGCTTTTTAATTTTGAACTTCTATGCGCTATTTTTTGGTAACAATTTCATGAAGGAAAGCACCAACATAATTTGTGTGTGATAGAGAAACTAGTTGGGGAAACCAACCAACACATGATACCTTTTTTATTGTAAAGAGCGGAAAATACTTTTTTATCATGCCTTTCCAATTTGAACCTCACTAAAAAATATTGTATTCAATGTATTTTTTAGTGTTTCCATATTGGTTGAACTCGCTGCTTTCTCAAAATTGAACTTCCTGTTTTTTTACTCCATGAACACAAAATACTAACACTATAAAACTAATATGGAAAACAAACATGACAAAAAGTAGTTTTTTAATTCAGTGTAACCCGCACGCATACGCACACGCACAACACATCCGTAATTTCTTTTTTGGCTGACATGAAATGAGAACAGTTTTCAGTCTCACGGGCATATGGGCAACACACATGGCCAACTTTTTTGTGTTTTTGCAGCAAACAGAGAACATGTGATCCGAAAACTCTCTCACGCTCGGACTTTCAATTCTCACCATGCATTTCTAGCCACGTGCGGCTGTGTTGTTGCTGCCACTATTACTCGACCTGCCATGACAATTTTAGTCGACCTGCCATGGATGCTCTACAGCCACGCGATGGTGAGAAACAGTAGCATCAGCGGCAGTAGGACTCGCTGGTCGACAAGCTCGCCGGAGTTGTGCTCGGCAGATGGAAGAGGGAACGAGATGAAGGAGGCCATCGTCTACGCGCTTTGCTCGGGGATGAAGGAGCTCGTCGGAGTAACACCATTCCCATGCATGAGCATCCGTCGGATCTAGCGGGTTGCGGCTGTTGGAGGCGGCTGGAGATTGGCTGTGTTCGAGGAAGGAGTTGCCGGAGCAGCACCACCTCCCCGCATGAGCTAGCGGTGGAGTGCAGCGGCAGCTAGCAGCGGACTGCAGAGGCAGCGGTAGCCTTTTTGAATTCTCCCCTAAGTAACAGTTTTTTGAATTGTCCCTTGGATGACAAAGGAATTGCCATCCTACATAGGAAGGACTTCTGTAGGACTTGGTGCCGTTCATGTAGCCTTTTTCTTTGTACATATATGTGCATTATAGAGGCCGTGAATGGCAAAGGAAACGAACCAAGATGAACTCAACGTCGTCATTGCGTTAATAACACCCGTCGGCGGCGGCTACGGCCAGTGCCAGAGAGGTGAGGCTGGCTGGCGATGCGTCTTATCTCTGAGTTAGCTTGTCTCAACTCATGGAAATAAAGATGTGTGCTCATATGTGTCTTTCCACAAACTTGTGGATATCATTCAACGACGAACAAAATTGATGCTTCTGACTGTCAACTAACAAAGATAGAAGATGCAGGAACAGAGTATTTTTTACAGAGCCATAGAGCCTTGCGACTGGAATCTTAATACTGAACCTAACTACCGACTAAAAGTGCTTGATCCCGAACCCTTCGTCAAATGCAACCCGGTCTTCTTATCGACGCACTTCACATTCAGGAGTGTGATCTCTGCAGGCTTGTTGAGCTCCTGCACCACAGGTGGTCTCTTGCTCCCATCTGTGTAGACAAGGATCTCACGGTGCTTAACTCCACGATGGATGCGATGTCGAGCTTCCTCACATCGGTTTCTCCATCAAACTTGACGCTGCCGTAGCCATGCCTGCCGACCCTGAAAGTCCTTCACAAGTGAGCAATAATCTGGCTCATTGCTTTCTCCTGCAACAAGCTCTGCAAGGTGTAATAGTGTGACGTTGAACGGCCTTGGGTTTCCGTGTTGAACGGCCTTGACACTGCAGTTGGGGAGGCGCGCGAGCCATCTAGCAGGCTCCCCACGGCGGCCATGCAGGGAGACTTCACCACCACCAAGGAGCAGCAGCAGGTGACAATGAGTGGTTTGCCAGCAGCTCACGGGAGGGAGGGCGTCGCCATGTTGGAAGCAGAGGAGGCCGCATCCGCCGTGGATCTAGTGGGAATGAGGCCGCCGCCGCCGCTGCCGTGGATTCAGGGGGAGGAAGGCGACGTCACTGTGGATCTAGTGGCAGCGCTGCCGCCGCGGTGGACCCAGGGTGAGGGAGGCCGCCGCCCTGTGGAAGCTGGCGGATGGAGGCCGGCGGCGTGCTGGATTGGAGGGAGTCGGGGGACAAATCATGGGGAGGAATGGGAGGGTGCTGGTATTGGTGGCGGCGCACGAGGTTCTTGGTGGGCGGCAGTGCGCAGGATTCAAGTCGGCGGCATGCGGGTGGTCCCCGGCGATGGGTGGCTCCGGGATCTTCGTTGGGTAGGTGGGTCGGGGTCGGGGATCAAGTCCCTGTTCGTGGCCTTTTTGTTTTAGAATCTCAGAAACACCTCCGCGGCTCCTATATAGGCCATAGTGACCCAAATAAGTATTTTGATCCCGGGATTAGAATAGTGCTACTATATATATATATATAAGAGGCCAAAGAAGGCCAAATAAAAAAATGAGAGAAAAAGAGAGAAGGGGAAATGTTACTATCCTTTTTCCACACTTGTGCTTCAAAGTAGCACCATGATCTTCATGATAGAGAGTCCAGTCACTTATTTTGTCACTTTCATATACTAGTGAGAATTTTTCCATTATAGAACTTGGCTTGTATATTCCAATGATGGGCTTCCTCAAAATGCCCTAGGTCTTCGTGAGCAAGCAAGTTGGATGCACACCCACTTTGTTTCTTTTGTTGAGCTTTCATATATTAATAGCTCTAGTGCATCCGTTGCATGGCAATCCCTACTCCTTGCTAATACGTCTCCGTCGTACCTACTTTTCCAAACACTTTTGCCCATGTTTTGGACTATAACTTGCATGATTTGAATGGAACTAACCTGGACTGACGCTATTTTTAGCAGAATTGCCATGGTGTTATTTTTGTGCAGAAATAAAAGTTCTTGGAATGACCTGGAAATCAACGGAGAATTATTTTGGAATATATAAAAAATACTGGAAGGAAGATCCATGTCAGGGGGGCCTCCACCTGTCCATGACGGTGGGGGTGCGTCCTACCCCCCTGCGCGCGCCCCCTGCCTCGTGGGCCCCCTGACGCTCCACCGACCTCAACCTTGAATCCATATATTCACTTTCGGGGAGAAAAATACCAGGGAGAAAGATTCAACACCTTTTACGATACGGAGCCGCCGCCAAGCCCTAAACTCTCTTGGGAGGGCTGATCTATAGTCCGTTCGAGGCTCCGAAGAGGGGAATCCATCACCATCGTCATCATCAACCATCCTCCATCACCAATTTCATGATGCTCACCGCCGTGCATGAGTAATTCCATCATAGGCTTGCTGGACTGTGATTGGTTGGATGGGATTTATCATGTAATCGAGTTAGTTTTGTTAGGGTTTGATCCCTATTATCCACTATGGTCTGAGATTGATGTTGCTATGACTTTGCTATGCTTAATGCTTGTCACTAGGGCCCGAGTGCCGTGATTTCAGATCTGAACCTATTATGTTTTCATCAATATATGAGAGTTCTTGATCCTATCTTGCAAGTCTATAGTCACCTACTATGTGTTATGATCCGGCAACCCCGAAGTGACAATAATCGGGACCACTCTCGGTGATGACCGTAGTTTGAGGAGTTCATGTATTCACTATGTGTTAATGCTTTGGTCCGGTACTCTATTAAAAGGAGGCCTTAATATCCCTTAGTTTCCAATAGGACCTCGTTGCCATGGGAGGGTAGGACAAAAGATGTCATGCAAGTTCTTTTCCATAAGCACGTATGACTATATTCGGAATACATGCCTACATTACATTGATGAATTGGAGCTAGTTCTGTGTCACCCTAGGTTGTGACTGTTACATGATCGATTGCATCCGGCATAATTCTCCATCACTGGTCCATTGCCTACGAGCTTTCCATATATTGTTCATCTCTTATTTACTTTTCCCTTGCTATTGTTATCATCACTACAAAACACCAAAAATATTACTTTTTCTACCGTTACCACTACTATCATATTACTTTGCTAGTAAATACTTTGATGCAGACATTAAGTTTCCAGGTGTGGTAGAATTGACAACTCAGCTGCTAATACTTGAGAATATTCTTTGGCTCCCCTTGTGTCAAATCAATAAATTTGGGTTGAATACTCTACCCTCGAAAACTGTTGTGATCCCCTATACTTGTGGGTTATCCATACTATTTTTTGGCGCCGTTGCTGGGGAGCATAGCTCTATTCTTTGAGTCACTTGGGATTTATATCTGCTTATCATTATGAAGAACTTGAAAGATCCAAGAACCAAGATTTATCCCTCAACTATGAGGGGAGGTAAGGAACTGCCATCTAGCTCTGTACTTGATTCACCTTCTGTTTTGAGCAAGCTCGTGACACCTACACCTGCTATTAATTCTGATATGTCGCATGTTATTGATGATGCCACTTCTGCTATGCATGATACTTATGATGAAACTACTTCTATGCTTGATACTACTGTGCCACTTGGTAAATTTCTTGATGAACAAGTTGCTAGGGCTAGAGAGAATGAAATTATTGAAACTGATAATATTGATGAAAGTGATGATGAAGATTCTCCCCTAGATATGAATTACATGTTGTGCCTGAGGGCTATGTTATGGATGAAGAAACTGCTAGAGATTTTCTTGCTTGCAATGATAGGAGTGATCTTAAGAAATGATTAGCTAAGCTGAAACAAAAACTCTGAATGCTATAATGAAATATGATCCTGCTTATGCTACTTCACCTATATTTGTTACTAATAAGGATTATGATTTCTTTGTTGATCCTGAGATAATTACTTTAGTTGAATCTAATCCTTTCTATGGCTATGAATCTGAAACTGTTGTGGAACATCTTACTAAATTAAATGATATAGCCACCCTGTTCACTAATGATGAGAAAACTCGCTACTATTATATCCTTAAGATATTTCCGTTCTCATTAAAGGGTGATGCTAAGATATGGTTTAATTCTCTTGATCCTGGTTATGTGCATAGTCCCAGGATATGATTTATTACTTCTCTGCTAAATATTTCCCTGCTCATAAGAAACAAGCTCCTTTAAGGGAAATATACAATTTTGTGCAGATTGAAGAAGAGAGTCTCCCACAAGCTTGGGGGAGGCTTCTCCAATTACTTAATGCTTTGCCTGATCATCCTCTCAAGAAAAATGAAATACTTGATATCTTTTATAATGGACTAACCGATGCTTCCAGAGACCACCTAGATAGTTGTGATGGTTGTGTTTTCAGGGAAAGAACACCAGATGAAGCTGAAATTTTATTGAATAATATGTTGACCAATGAAAATAATTGGACACTTCCTGAGCCAACTCCTAAGCCAACTCCTAAGAAAAGGGGTGTTCTATTTCTCAGTCCTGAAGATATGCATGGGGCAAAGAAATCTATGAAGGAAAAAGGTATAAAAGCTGAAGATGTTCCTGTTGAAGAAATACATGGTCTTAATTTACCGCCTGTTGAAGAAATACATGGTTTTAATCCATCACCTATTGAAGAAACACATGGTCTTGATAACCCGACACAGGTAGTAAAGGTAAATTCTCTCTATAGATATGATAAAGCTGAAATCCCTCCTACTAAGTTTGCTAGCTAATGTTTGGATGAGTTTGATAACTTTATGGTTAAGCAAGAAGACTTCAATGCTTATTTTGGTAGAGAACTAAAACGCAATCCTTATATGATTGAACACTTGAGTGATTATATGTCCAGAGTTAAAGGTGAATTTAAACTCATTTGCAAACATGCTTCTATGGTTACCACTCAAGTAGAACAAGTACTTAAAGCTCAGAATGATTTGCTCAATGAATTGAATAGTAAAAATAATGATTTTGCTATTAGAGTGGCTCCTAGAACTGGTAAAATGACTCAGAAACCTTTGTATCCTGAAGGCCATCCTAAGATAATTGAACAGGATTCTCAGAGAAATAATTTAGATGCACCTAGTCCTTCTAAGAAGAAGAAAAAGAAAAATGATAGGACTTTGCATGCTTCTAGTGAACCTGTTATTGACACACCTGAGAATCCCAATGATATTTCTATTTCTGATGCTGAAACACAATCTGGTAATGAACATGAACCTAGTGATAATGTTAATGATGATGTTCGTGTTGATGCTCAACCTAGCAATGATAATGATGTAGAAACTGAACCTGCTATTGATCTTGATAACTCACAATCAAAGAATCAACGTTATGATAAGAGAGACTTTGTTGCTAGGAAGCACGGTAAAGAAAGAGAACCATGGGTTCAAAAACCCATGCCGTTTCCTCCTAAACTATCCAAGAAAAAGGATGATGAGGATTTTGAGCGTTTCGCTGAAATGATTAGACCTATCTTTTTGCGTATGCGTTTGACTGATATGCTTAAAATGAATCCTTATGCTAAGTACATGAAAGAATTTGATACAAATAATAGAAAGATACCGGAAGCTGAAATTTCCACCATGCTTTCTAATTATACTTTTAAGGGTGGAATACCAAAGAAACTTGGAGATCAGGAGTACCAACTATACCATGCTCCATTAAAAGAAACTATGTTAAAACTGCCTTATGTGATCTTGGAGCCGGTGTTAGTGTTATGACTCTCTCTTTATATCGTAGACTTGATTTGAATAAGTTGACACCTATTGAAATATCCTTGCAAATGGCTGATAAATCAACTGCTATACCTGTCGGTATTTGTGAGGATGTGCCTGTTGTGGTTGCAAATGTTACTACTTTAACAGACTTTGTTATTCTTGATATTCCCGAGGACGATAGTATGTCTATTATTCTTGGAAGACCTTTTTTGAATACTGCAGGGGCTGTTATTGATTGCACCAAAGGCAATGTCACTTTTCATGTTAATGGCAATGAGCATACAGTACACTTTTTGAGGAAACAACCTCAAGTTCATAGTATAAGCTCTATTGGAAAAATTCCATCGATTATTTTTGGAGGTTTTGAATTTCCTCTACCTACTGTCAAGAAGAAATATGATATTCTTATTATTAGGGATGTGCATATCCCCATTGAGGTAACATAGTGTTATTCGAAATTCTCCGGTTTCATGTTACTCGAAATGAGTTTGTTAACAAGACCTCATAAACCTTGTTAGTGGATTCCTTTTGATGAGCATGAGATGGATGAAGTTAGAGAACACAACTCTCTGTACCCTCTTTTTACTTTCTGTTATTTATATTAAATAAAGCAAAAACAGTATTTTTCTGTCTGTTTTCTGAATTATCCATGCAATAAAAAATACCCCGAAAATAAAAGTTCTCCAAATGCCCTGAAAATTAAATATGATTTTTTTCTAGAATATTTAAGAATATCTGGCACTGAGAACACAGCATGGGAGCAAGCACCTGGCCACGAGGGTCCAGGGCACGCCCACCCCCTGGGCACGCCCCCTGCCTCGTGGTTCCATGGTGGCTCCCCTCCACTTATTCCAGCTACCACACACCCGTTCTTCCTCCCACAAAAATCACGAACCAGCTCAAACCCGAGTCCAAGCTCATTTTGCTACCATTTTCGATCTCCTTGCTCAAAGCACCTCTCACAAAACTGCTTTGGGGGATTGTTCCTTGGTACGTGACTCCTCCAATGATCCAAATGTTGTATTCATTGCAAATTTTTGCTGCTTAGGTGACCCTATTCTTGAGCTTGCATGTCAAATTTATGTGGTCAAAAGTAGTTTTAACGCATGATATTGCCTCTAGGCACTTGTAGGAGTAGTTGCTATCAATTTTGTTGAGTTTGGTTCACTTTTATTTTGAAGGTACTAAAAATTTCAGAAATTTTCAGAAAAAGATGATGAGATTTTTGAGGGGTTCATCGAGCCGAAGCTCGAAGGATAAGCAAACTAAGGAGGATAAGAGGCCCAAATATAATCTTCCTCGCACCACGGAGGTTCGGCCATGTGAATGGCCTTGTGAAAATTTCTTGAGAGCAGCTGGGATTTATGATGATTTCTATGAATTGGCTGAGAATGCAGGCCTCACCGCCTTCCTCCACGACCAACGCGGACAGTATCTCTTAATTACCAATATCTTTGTGCAAAACTTTCATTTCCATGCTAAGAGCTCACCACCTATGGTGGAATTTTATTTATATGATGAGCATAAGGAGATGTCACTTCATGATTTTTGTCGGGTTTGTTTGATACCTTTTGAGGGCAGCGTATAGGAACCACATTGTGATGATGTGGATGGGTTTATTGATACCATTGCTGTAGGGGAAACGAGGAAGGTTTCCGACACACGAATTAGTAGCATACACTTTCCTGTTCTGCGTTACTTTGCTATATTTGCTAGTAGATGCTTAATTGGGCCTGGAAACTGTGGAAACCTGAGTGCCCCTGATATTGTTATTTTGTGCCATGCCTTATTTGGTGATGACACATTCAGTATGGCCGCTATTATTGCAAAGCGGTTAAATCTTAACCATACTAAGGGCCCCGTCCTTGGAGGCATCTTCGCCTCGCGCCTCGCTGCACACTTTAACATACCTATTAGGCATTATGAGAAGGAAGAGAAGTTGCTGCCTCTTTTTTATCTAGATTATAAGAGTATGGTAGCACACGATTTTATTGTTAAGAATAGGGAAAAGGCGCTTAAGTACAAATTAATATTTGGTAAAAATCATCCTGAGACTATTACCTTGCCTGGTCCTTCCTTGTTTGATTTATCTGCAGGCAAGTACCTTGTTCCATTGGAGGCCATTCACGCTTACCGGAACCCTACATCAGCTACAGAGCTAGAGCCGGAAGCACAATTTGATCCTCCACGAGTCTGATTACCAGTGGGATCCGAAGGTGATTGCCAACTAGTGGCAATCCGAGGCTTCTTCATAGTACGACCCCAACTATTACTTTGGATATCCGCCAGGCCAGCCGTGGCCATAAACCAACTTAGGCCAAAAGCCTAAGCTTGCGGGAGTATGTATTTCTCACCGACATTACATTCATGTTCACACACACATTGCTAGTTGTCGGTGCTCATACTTTTTCATTGTATCATCCATGCTAGTTTATTTTCCTTTTTATGCTTTCTTCTTGTGTGATTAATAAACCTTAAGAAAAACAAAAAAATTAGTTGTAACTTATAATTACTTTACTTTCCATGCTTGTAGTAGTAATTAAAAAGAAAACCCAAAAAGATTTCTCATTCTTCTTTTGCTTGTTGGGAGCTTTCCTGTGTAAATAGTTTATTTCTTTCCTTTTTCTTTGGGGGTCGATAGGAGAAGACCATAATCAAAATGTTGAAGTGGCTCTTATATGCATTATTGTTGATCTAACAAAGAGCCCATATTACCTTGTCTTCTCTCTTGAATTGAATGCTTGCAGATTCTAGCTTAGTCCAATGCACGTGCACCATTATTATTATCCACACTATTCGGTCGTGCAAGTGACATGCAATAATGATGATTATATGATGAACTTATTGAGATGAGAAAAGCTTGTATGAACTCGACCTCTCTTGTTTTTGTAAATATGATTAGTTCATTGTTCCTGATTCAGCCTATTATGAATAAACATGTTTGCAATGACAATTAGAGATTATAGTTGCTTATTGAAAGTGCGTTATATCGACTAGAGGGGGGTGAATAGGCGATTTTTATGAAAGTCTTCAAAACGTGAGAGTTATGAAGAGAAACAGTGAGGATTATGCCTATTACTATGCAGCAGAAGTTAGATTACACTAGGCCAGCCATGATCATGTATTCAATAGAGATAAAGCACAATGACCAACAACTTCAGTGTAATAAGGATCAGGTAGGAAGAAGTTATAAAGCCAAACAGTTCATACATTCATGTTGTGAAGACAAAAGATAAAGCAAGCATGCAATGGCTTCACAATGTGTAACAGTAAGAAAAGGAAGTGAAGATGAAACCAGTGACTTGTTGAAGACAGTGATATGTTGGACCAATTCCAGTTGCTGTGACAACTGTACGTCTGGTTGGAGCGGCTAGGTATTTAAACCTTAGGAGACACAGTCCCGGACACCCAGTCCTGAACACACAGTCCAGGACACCAAGTCCTCACTGTATTCTCCTTGAGCTAAGGTCACTTAGTCCTCGCCCAATCACTCTGGTAAGTCTTCAAGGTAGACTCCCAAACCTTCACAGACTTCGTTCACTGGCAATCCACAATGTCTCTTGGATGCTCTGAACGCGACGCCTAACCGTCTGGAGGATTCACAGTCCTCAAGTGTAATAAGTCTTCAGATCACACAGACACGAAGACTTAAGTGATGCCCAATTTACTCTGGCTCTGGGTGGTTAGGGCTTTTCTCCTCACTAGGAATTTTTCTCTCAAAGGCTTCAAGGTGGGTTGCTCTCAAACGACAAAAGCCGTGCACTGAAATCTGAGCAGCCAACCGTTTATGGTTGTGGGGGTGGGCTATTTATAGCCACTTGGCAACCCGACCTGATTTGTCCGAAATGACCCTGGGTCACTAAGGAACTGACACGTGTCTCAACAGTCAGATTTCAAACTCTCGTGTCAACTTTGCTTGGGCTACAAGAAAAGCTGACTTTTCCGGCTCTAGACAAGATTCGCTCTCATTGTCTTCGCTCGAAGACATAGGTTTTTGATTTAGGCATCACTTCAGTCATTCTGACTGGTTCTCCTGGACCCCACTTAACAGTACGGTGGTTCCTATGACTCAACACAAAAGAAAAAGAACTACGAAAGATCTAAGTCTTCGAGCTCCATAGGCTTCATAACGTGTCTTCTTTTGTCATAGTCTTCAATGTGAATATCTTCATATACCACCTTTGTCTTCAATGTCTTCATACATTTTTAGGGGTCATCTCTGGTAGTAAAACCGAATCAATGAGGGACTTCTACCTGTGTTTTCCTGCAATTCTCACAAACACATTAGTCCCTCAACTAGGTTTGTCGTCAATACTCCAAAACCAACTAGGGGTGGCACTAGATGCACTTACAATCTCCCCCTTTTTGGTGATTGATGACAAACTAGTTGAAGTTTTCAACGGGGAATATAATGTGAGAAGTTTGTACCGGATAAGGAATTGTCTTCATAAGTTGCAATGGCTCCCCCTGAAGATGTGCATATAAGTTAATTTGCTTTTGGAATGCAAATGCAAAATATATGCATGTGCAGGTTGTACTTGTGGAGATCCACTTCAGCTTATGATGGCAATCCACTATGCATGTGAAAGTATATGAAGATAATGACATGCATAATGGAAAATGGACGTCTGCGGAATGAGATAAGTGCGGAATTTATCGTCGCACATGCGGAATTTATCTTCGCAAACAGAGTGGCAAACAAGTAGCAGACGACCATCGAGTTTTAGTGTTTACAACTCAAAGAATCAAATGAAGCAAAAACAAGAGTTGTAAACACGAAGCAAAATATGACAAAACATAAGGCACCCGCCCATATTGACCCGCTTGAAGACTATAAACATCATACGCTTCTCCCCCTTTTGTCAGTAATGACCAAAAAGGTTTGAAGACATAGAGTTTGCTACGCGTTCCCAGGCGCAGCAGGGTCGGTGGAGTTGTTTGGCGGTGCAGAGCCGGGATGTGTTGAAGCAGGTGGTGGTGATGTAGCATCGTCGTCTTCATCAATGATCCTTGCAGTAACTGTGGCAGCAGATGAAGAGAACTCAGAGTCTTCTAGTGATGGTGTGTTGCGCATCACAGCCCTTCTAGGAGGTGTGGTGTCAAACTTGAAACGCTCTGTGAAGCCATCCTCTTCAAATTCAGCTTCAGTACATATCATTGAGAGCCCTTTCCATGTACGACGGCAGGTTTCGTGTGTAACGAAGGCATTCTTGGTGGCAAGGTTTCGAAGACGATTGACATCCACCAAGAGGCTCTTCATCTGACGTTTTAGCCAGTCGTGATGCCTATCTTGCCTTTGGTGAAGGGCCACAAGAAGCTCTCGGTCAGTGAGGACACGAGCACGCTTCTTGGGTCTTGGAGCATTTGTGTTGTCTGTGGCTTCAGTAGATGCTGGTGCACGTGTAGTGCTAGCCAACGGATATACCCTGGATATTTTGTATGCTCGAATAGCTCATGTATCAACTAGGGCTGTCTGTATATTCCATGCTAGGCGGGTTATTCTCAAGAGGAGTGGACTCCGCTCCTCACTCACGAGAAAAGGGCTGGTCACCGGGATGCCCAGTCCCATGCTTTATGCAAATCAAATCAAAATAACTGCAAACAAAACTCCCTCGGGACTCTTGTTAGTTGGAGGCACTCGTTGTTTCGAGCAAGCCATGGATTGATGCTTGTTGGTGGAGGGGGAGTATAAACTTTACGATTCTGTTTCGGAACCGCCTATAATGTGTGTAGCATGGAAGATATAAAAATCTCTCGGTTGTTATGTTGACAATGAAAGTATATCGCTCAAAATATTATTCATATCTATTTCAAAATCGAGCTCTGGCACCTCTACAAATCCCTGCTTCCCTCTGCGAAGGGCCTATCTATTTACTTTTATATTGAGTCATCATCCTCTTATTAAAAAGCACCAGTTGGAGAGCACCACTGTCATTTGCATCCATTACTATTAGTTTACATTAAGTATGACTTGACTGGATCTCTTTTACCATGAATTACAATGTCTAGTTAGTCCTTGATCTTTAATGGTGCTCTGCATTTATGTTTTGCGGTCTCAGAAAGGGCTAGCGAGATACCATCTTATTATATCATATCATGATTGTTTTGAGAAAATGTTATCATCCGAGGTTTATTATTATTGCTCACTAGTTGATTATGCCATTGATATGAGTAAACATGATACCTAAATGTTATTGTGAATATGGTTAGTTCATAATGTTTGCTGAAAACATGAATGTTGGCTTTACATATTTACAACAACAAGAGCAAACAGAGTTTGTAAAAGTTTCTCTTTATCACTTTCAGTTTATCAACTAAATTGCTTGAGGACAAGCAAAGGTTTAAGCTTGGAGGAGTTGATACGTCTCTGTCGTATCTACTTTTCCAAACACGTTTGCCCTTGTTTTGGACTCTAACTTGCATGATTTGAATGGAACTAACCCGGAATGACGCTGTTTTCAACAGAATTGCCATGGTGGTATTTTTGTGCAATAATAAAAGTTCTCGGAATGACCTGAAAATCAATGGAGAATTATTTTGGAATATATAAAAAATACTGGAAGGAAGATCCACGTCAGGGGGGCCTCCACCTGTCCACGAGGGTGGGGGCGCGCCCTACCCCCTGGGCGCGCCCCCTGCTTCATGGGCCCCCTTATGCTCCACCGACCTCAACCTTGACACCATATAGTCACTTTCAGGGAGAAAAAACCAGGGAGAAAGATTCATTGCGTTTTAAGATATAGAGCCGCCGCCAAGCCCTATACTCTCTCGGGAGGGCTGATCTGGAGTCCGTTTGGGGCTCTGGAGAGGGGAATCCGTCGCCATCGTCATCATCAACCATCCTCCATCACCAATTTCATGATGCTCACCGCCGTGCATGAGTAATTCCATCATAGGCTTGCTGGACTGTGATTGGTTGGATGGGATTTATCATGTAATCGAGTTAGTTTTGTTAGGGTTTGATCCCTATTATCCACTATGGTCTGAGATTGATGTTGCTATGACTTTGCTATGCTTAATGCTTGTCACTAGGGCCCGAGTGCCGTGATTTCAGATCTGAACCTATTATGTTTTCATCAATATATGAGAGTTCTTGATCCTATCTTGCAAGTCTATAGTCACCTACTATGTGTTATGATCCGGCAACCCCGGAGTGACAATAATAGGGACCACTCGCGGTGATGACCGTAGTTTGAGGAGTTCATGTATTCACTATGTGTTAATGCTTTGGTCCGGTACTCTATTAAAAAGAGGCCTTAATATCCCTTAGTTTCCAATAGGACCCTGCTTCCACGGGAGGGTAGGACAAAATATGTCATGCAAGTTCTTTTCCATAAGCATGTATGACTATATTCGGAATACATGCCTACATTACATTGATGAATTGGAGCTAGTTCTGTGTCACCCTAGGTTATGACTGTTACATGATCGATCGCATCCGGCATAATTCTCCATCACCGGTCCATTGCCTACGAGCTTTCCATATATTATTCTTCGCTTATTTACTTTTGCGTTGCTATTGTTATCATCACTACAAAACACCAAAAACATTACTTTTGCTACCGTTACCTTTTACTACCGTTACCATTACTATCATATTACTTTGCTACTAAATACTTTGCTGCAGACATTAAGTTTCCAGGTGTGGTTGAATTGACAACTCAGCTACTAATACTTGAGAATATTCTTTGGCTCCCCTTGTGTCAAATCAATAAATTTGAGTTGAATACTCTACCCTCGAAAACTGTTGTGATCCCCTATACTTGTGGGTTATCACTTGCATAGACATCAATTGAGGGTGTCAGTGTCAAAACTGGCGGATCTCGGGTAGGGGGTCCCGAACTGTGCGTCTAGGCCGGATGGTAACAGGAGGCAAGGGACATGAAGTTTTACCCAGGTTCGGGACCTCTTGATGGAGGTAAAACCCTACGTCCTGCTTGATTAATATTGATGATATGGGTAGTACAAGAATAGATCTACCACGAGATCGGAGAGGCTAAACCCTATAAGCTAGCCTATGGTATGATTGTTGTTCTGTATGTTGTCCTACGGACTAAAACCCTCTGGTTTATATAGACACCGGAGGGGGTTAGGGTTACACAAAGTCGGTTATCATGGTAGGAGATCTATATATCCGTATCGCCAAGCTTGCCTTCCACGCCAAGGAAAGTCCCTTCCGGACACGGGACGAAGTCTTCGATCTTGTATCTTCACAGTCCAGGAGTCCGGCTGAAGGTATAGTCCGGCCATCTGGACACCCCCTAATCCAGGACTCCCTCAGTAGCCCCTGAACCAAGCTTCAATGATGACGAGTCCGGCGCGCAGATTGTCTTCGGCATTGCAAGGCGGGTTCCTCCTCCAAGTACTTCATATAAGATTTTGAACACAAAGATAGTGTCCGCTCTGCAAGATAAGTTTCCACGTATTGCCATAGAGAGAATAATATTTGCACAAATCTAATCTACTGGCGTATTCCGTAGTGTGACATCGCACCACAGCCAAGCTTTTATTCGAATCGTTTTAATGTCCCACCTCAGCGTGTCATGCGAGGCGGTTTCCTTGGCACGTCCCGTCGAAGCAGAGATCGTGACCCCTTATTCCGGGATTCTCATCAATACGGGCGTGGGTAACCCAACCGCGCCATTGATTACGGCGCTTGGAGATAGGCGAGTTTTACCAGGCTGGTGGGGACAGGTAGTTGCGTCCACCCATATAAGGGGATAAGGATCTTCCTTTTCACCAACGCCTTCTTCCTCCTTTGCCTATCCATTTTCGCGCACTCGAGCTCCAGCGCCCAAGTCCGCACTCCCCACCTCAACCTTCTCCAGCCATGTCCGGAGCGGGAGGCAAGTGGATGGTCTCCTCCGTTACGGAGGGACACATCAAAAAACTGAGGAAGGTCGGATACTTGTCTAACGCCATCGCGTACCGGCTTCCCGAAGAGGGGCAGCTCCTCCCCACCCCAAGGCCCCATGAGAGGGTAGTGTTCCTTCCCCACTTCCTCCACGGACTGGGCTTTCCTATCCACCCATTCGTCCAGGGACTCATGTTCTACTACGGCCTGGATTTCCATGATCTGGCCCCGAACTTCATCCTCAACAGCTCGGCGTTTATCATCGTGTGCGAGGCTTTCCTCTGCATCCGCCCCCATTTCGGCCTATGGCTCAAGACTTTCGATGTCAAGCCGAAGGTGGTGCGTGGCAACCAGGCGGAGTGCGGAGGCGCCATGGTGGGCAAGATGCCCAATGTCTTATGGCTCGAGGGCTCCTTTGTGGAGACCCTGAAGGGGTGGCAATCGGGGTGGTTTTACATCACCGAGCCGCGCGACCCTGAGTGGGTCACAGCCCCCGAGTTCCGGTCTGGACCCCCAACGCAGCTCACGTCCTGGACAGAGACGGGCCTGTTGTGGGGCAGCAAAGGAGAGGTGACTGGACTGCAAACATGCATTCAAACCCTGGTGGACAAGCAGCTCAAGCTTGTCAACGTAGTCCAGGTTATGGTCATCCGCTAGATCCTCCCGTGTCAACAACAGGCCTTCAATCTGTGGGAGTTCAACCCGGCGCAGCACCGAACTCTGAGCAGGCTCTTCGACACGACGTACGAAGATGCCTGGAAGGTGCTTTTCAAGGGCGGAGAGGCTCCCGCATCCGCTACCGAGGATCGCGAATTCAGCGCGCAGCGTCACGCTAGCGCGGTAAGTTGTTTGTACCTTTTACAGGGTACTAGTTTTTCATAGTTTAACTCTATGCGGGATCTAAGCTCCCTTACCTTTGACAGGATTGGCAGGCGAAGTCCAGACAGATTGTCTGTCCGGCTCCTTTGCCCGAAGACCCAGCCGATGCCCGCTTGGCGAAGCTGCTGGTTCCGGCACCCTATGTGGTGCCGGAGAAGAAGGCCACGAAGAAGGCCACGGGGACTCGAAAAAGTGCCCGGCGCCAGGAGGTGTCGAGTTCATCATCCGACGGCTCCAAGGCGCATTCCTCCCGTGAAGACAAGGAGGAGGAAGAACAGACCTCTCCCCCTCCAGCGGGGGGAGAGAAGAAGAGAAAGGCCGCCCTCTCTGGGGAGGCCGAAGGGTCCAAGAAGTGGAAAACCCTTCCTCCGGACTACTCCACCGACGCTGACGACGGCGGAGAGGAGTGGCCGCTCAGGGCCAAGCCCTTGGCGAAATCGTAATTATCCAGATACCAGAGTAATCCATAGTATTCCTTTATTGCACAGCTTTCCCTTATGTCGAATATGATTATGCAGCCCACCCAAAGACTGGCTCGACGCGTCGTCGAGCGGTTCACTGGACTCGTCGGATGTGAATTCGCTTCCGACGGCTATCTCCCCCCGCCCTACGGACGACGCCGAAGTTTTGTCCCAATAGGTTCCAAGCCAGGAGGAGGTGGTCCTGGAGGCGCCGCAAGGCGACCTCCCGGACTCCGGGAGTAAAGGGGATAAAACCCCCAGGGCTCCAAGTCCGGCCCTAGGCGGGACACCGCTCCGGAACCTTCAAAGGTTCCAGAGTCCGGCGGGCGACCTCCTTCCAAGAGGAGCAAGCCCACCGTGCCGGTGACCCCCGTCCAACCGGAGGTGCCGGACAATCTGTTGGAGGTGCTCAAAGGCGCCTCCATCGACGAGGAGCACCGCACCATTATGAGTGCGGTGGTCCAGAAGGTTCAGTCCGCCAAGAGCGGACTGACTGAAGCTTGTGCTAGCCTTTTAACAGGCTTTGAGGTAAGTAAAGAATGTGTAAATAATATTACCGCATAGACAGTAGCCCCTGATGCTCTGTTTGGCGTTCGGGAAGAAAAGCCGAATAGAGGATCAAATAAAATTTGCAGGAGTCTAACAAAAAGGAGTCAATATGCGTATGCAGGCTTCTCTGCTGGCGTGCGCCGCACTGACTGCGGAAGTGGACACGCTAAAGCAGAACCTCGAGCAGTCCGAGCAAGAGCTCGGGCGTGCCAAGAAGCAGCTCGAGGACAGGGAAGGTAAGAAATACCTTGTTTAAATATAGATAAAAAAGTGCAATTGCAAAAAATGACAGGATTATTGTGGCTATTGTAGGGTCCACATCTGAGCTGGCGACCCTTAAGCAAGCGTTGGTCGAGGCCGAGAAGAGGGCGGCCACTGAGCGCACCGAGCGGGAGAAGTATGAGGCCCAGGTTGGCAAGGTGCGGCAAGAGCTCCAGGCTCTCATGAAAAAACATGAGAGTTTGGAGCTTGACTCAAAGACGCGAGCGTCCGAGCTTGCGATCGCTATTGAAAATGCCAAGTCTGCCAAGGCCGAATCCCAGAAGACCCTCCAGGAGTTGGATGCGGTGAAAACGATAGCGGCGGGTAAGGCATTCTTTATGCAAAGCAAACACATAAACATGAGTTACTTGTTACTTACCCAAATCCGGAGCTCTCTAGGAGCATTCGCAGATCTTCCCTGTAGCGTGTCCGATGCCGCCACATTCTATCGAGCCGAGGAGGGCAGCTCGACAGAGAAGGTGTTCCGGTCTCAGTATGCTGAGGCCAGACACCCTGTGCCCCTGAGCGACCAGCTGAAGCAACTGGTCGAGCTCCACAAGGCGGCCGAACAGGCCATGAAGGGCCTCATAGTTCGGCTGTGGCCTCGAGAGGCTCTGCCTGGGAGCTATTTCGGGCTGGTGCGGCGACTGGTGGGGGCCTGTCCAAGGCTCGAAGTCATCAAGTGCTCCGTCTGCATTGAAGGTGCCCGTAGGGCCCTTGCTCGTGCTAAGGTGCACTGGGGCAAGCTGGCTGCTGAGAAGCTTGTGAAGGACGGGCCATTGCCGGGGAAAGAGCATCGCAAGCCCGAGAATTATTATACGGATGTTCTGAAGGGTGCCCGGCTTGTGGCGAATGAATGTTCCAGGGATGTAATTTTTGAGTAAAACTCGCTCGTTTTGTCCTGTGCGCTGAAAAGTTGTTCATATGCGCTAAGCAATGCTGTTGGAATTTAAAATATTACCTTCTGTGCAGTTGTTTATCAATTCTGAGAGATGGCGAGTCGTCGGCTTCTGCCCCCGTGCCGCTAGTGCTGGGGTGTTCGGGGATAAACCTGAGCGCTCTTTTTCCCATGTTTGGGTCCTTCGAGGGAGGCGCTCAGCACAACGAACAAGGCAATCGGACTATAATGCGTGAACACTCTCACTTAGCCATAGAATTCTATAATTTTAAATTTCGGCAAATCCCCTGGTATTCGGAAGACCGAGTTCGGGGCGCTATCCACGCCTTGGCCGGACAGAGCCGATTCCTCGCTCTAAGCGGCATAAGTCTTCAGGGACTCGACAAACCTCTCGAACAGTGACCAGCTCTCGCTTCATCATGATAGTCAGTTTTAGCTTTCTCTACTGAGGTGCTCGACCCAGCTCAACTGGGGTACAATCGCAGTAGTTCTCCTAGTGCTACCTTAGCCGACACAGCGGAACCTAAGGCACCAAAACATAGAAGCCGGGCAAACCCAACTATTGACCCAAGACATGATTCGGAGCCGATGCATATAATGCTATAAGTTCGGGGTGCCGCACTTGTTAAAGTGTTCGGACTTCTCACACCATATTGAGGGGTACTAAAGCCCTTGGCGTATTTTGGCCGTACCAAAGTGTACAGGTGCAACATGTCGTGAAGGAACATATATTTGTAAAAAAGAGTAATGCAAAAATAGACAAAAGCTATGCATTATTTATTCGAAAGGGCTGCGATCAAAGCAGAACGATACAAATAATGCGATAAGCAAAATGTTGGACTATTTAACATGTCTGTTCCAGGGGCAGGCTGCGGGATGGTATGCGAAACAGGTATACTGCTCATGATAGAGACCACCTGGGAGTTCCGTAATGTGGCATGGCTTGTCTGCTTCCCTGGTTCTTGCATCGTTTGTGCGGCAATTGAACTGCCGAACAGGCCTTCCGAAGAATGGAGTCCTGAAAGTAAGAGAAAATTAAAAAATCGGCAGCCCCTGGTGCGGTTTAAGCCGTGTTTCGGGCGTGCCGTGATGGTGCCCCTCCCCCTATACCCATGGTATTTCTAGAGCGTAGTTATGTACGCGAAGCACTGGCGTCGCATTTTTGCGAGGCTGGGGTTGGGGCCGCATTGCTACGCCTGCTCGGAACGTGCCAAGCGGTCTTGTTGTAGGTTACTCCGGGCGCGCTTGACGGTGTCCGGACGTTTAATGGCCGGACTGGAGAACTGCCTGGAGAGGCTGCTTTGTACTTCCGCTGCAAGGGCCGCCGTGTGCTCCTCCATTCAGAGGGAGCGTTTGATGTTTCCATTGACCGTAATTACTCCTCGAGGGCCTGGCATCTTGAGCTTAAGATATGCATAGTGCGGTACCGCATTGAACTTGGCGAATGCGGTCCTCCCGAGCAGTGCGTGATAGCCACTGCGGAATGGGACTATGTCGAAGATTAACTCCTCGCTTCGGAAATTATCCGGAGATCCGAAGACCACTTCAAGTGTGACCGAGCCTGTACAGTTGGCCTCTACACCTAGTATTACACTTTAAAGGTCGTTTTGGTGGGCTTAATCCTCGAGGGATCTATGCCCATTTTCCGCACTATATCCTGGTAAAGCAGGTTCAGGCTGCTGCCGCCGTCCATAAGGACTCTAGTGAGATGAAATCCGTCAATAATTGGGTGTAGAACCAATGCGGCAAATCCGCCATGACGGGTGCTAGTGGGATGGTCCCTTCGATCAAAGGTGATCGGGCAGGAGGACCATGGGTTGAACTTTGGGCGACTGGCTCTACCGCGTATACGTCCCTTAACGCGCGCTTCCGCTCCCTCTTGGGGATGTGGGTTGCGTATATCATGTTCACCGTCCGCACTTGTGGGGGAAAACCCTTCTGTACACTGTAGTTCAGCGGCCGGTGCTCTTCATCGTCATCGCTATGCAGCCTCTTGTCGGTATTTTCGGCATTTAACTTGCCTGCCTGCTTGAACACCCAACAATCCCTGTTGGTGTGGTTGGCCGGCTTTTCGGGGGTGCCATGTATCTGGCACAAGCGGTCGAGTATTCGGTCCAAACTAGACGGGCCCCTAGGATTTGTTTTGAATGGCTTTTTCCACTGACCGGATTTATAGCCTCTGAATCCGGCATTAAGTGCCGTATCTTCAGCATTGTCGCCGTTAATGCGGCGCTTCTGCTTGTTGCGACGCGACCTGCCACTACTGTCCCTGGTATCCGAATTACCAGGGTTCTTGGCCATATTGTTGCTACGAGCAAGCCAGCTGTCTTCTCCCGTGCAAAAGCGGGTCATGAGTGTCGTGAGTGCTGCCATAGATTTCGGCTTTTCCTGTCCAAGGTGCCGGGCAAGCCACTCGTCACAGATATTGTGCTTGAAGGCTGCTAGGGCCTCTGCGTCCGGACAGTCGACTATTTGATTTTCCTTTGTTAGGAACCGTGTCCAGAATTTCCTGGCCGATTCCTCTGGCTGCTGAATTACGTGGCTTAGGTCATCGGCGTCTGGTGGTTGCACATAAGTGCCCTGGAAATTGTCGAGGAATGCGGCTTCCAGGTCCTCTCAACAACTGATTGATCCTGCTGGCAAGCTGTTAAGCCAATGCCGAGCCAGTCCTTTAAGCTTGAGTGGGAGGTATTTGATGGCGTGGAGATCATCGCCGCGGGCCATGTGGATATGAAGGAGATAATCCTTGATCCATACCGCAGGATCTGTTGTGCCATCATATGATTCGATGTTTACGGGTTTGAAACCCTCGGGGATTTGATGATCCATTACTTCGTCTGTGAAGCATAGTGGGTGTGGGGCGCGTCTGTACTGGGCTATATCACGACGTAGCTCCAATGAGCTTTGTCTACTGTGTTAGGCCATACCGGATTTGTGTCCGGCGTGACGGTTATCGTCTCGAGTCGTGGGGCGCCCACGCGATCCGTAGATCGATCTTGTTTCCCTTGCCTTGTCCTCCAACATATCTCGCAGGGGTGCGGCTTGAGTGGAGGGTCGAGAGGCCTCTCTGTCGCGGCCACGAGGTGGCCGGTCGGCCGCATCATGCGCTGGTGATGTAGGTTTAGGTGCTTCCTCCTCTAATTGGGGTAGCAACCTGCGCTTTGGGTAGCTCTTGGAGGGGCGTTCGAGTTCATACTCTTCGGCCGCAAGGACTTCAGTCCATCTGTCGGCTAGCAAATCTTGATCAGCTCTAAGCCGTTGCTCTTTTTTCTTGAGGCTGCTCGCCGTGGCCATAAGCCTGCGTTTGAAACACTCTTGTTCGACGGGATCCTCCACCACGACGAATTCGTCGTTGTCGAGGCTTGCCTCATCTTCGGAGGGAGGCATATAATTATCGTCCTTGACCTCTCTGACTGCCGCTCTCTCATGAGGGTTGGCTTCTCCATCCTCCTGTGCTGAATCTTGTTGGAGGGGGTTTTCTTCGGCACTTTCTGGAGTATTATTATCTCCCGTGCTGGAATCACCGTATTTGCTTTGGCAGGATTTTGAGCGGCGCCGCTGACGCCGGCGCTTAGGCTGTTTCTTGGAGGGGTCATCCTCCGCTATTCCATCGCCATCTCCTTCTTTTGGGGTGTCCACCATGTATATATCATACGATGAGGTGGCTTTCCAGGACCTAATAGGCGCTGGTTCTTCATCGTCTCCTGCATCGGCGTCCATATCGTCCATGTCTTCGGAGTCGAAGTCGAGCATGTCGGTTAAATCGTCGACAGTGGCTACAAAGTGGGTGGTGGGTGGGCTTTGAATTTCTTCATCGTTCGTATCCCAACCTTGCTGACCGTAGTCCGGCCAGGGCTCTCCTGATAAAGAGAGAGACTGTAGTGTCTTCAGAATATCGCCGAAAGGCGAGTGCTGAAAGATGTCCGCGGCGGCAAACTCCATGATCGGCGCCCAATCGGATTCGATCGGCAGGGGCGCGGAGGGTTCGGAGTCCGGAGAGGAGTCCAGCTCCTTGGAGTCACGAGTCTCGTGGAGTGCGGGGCTGGTGTTTGGCTCAATCGCCGTTGGGATCGCAGCCCCTGAGGCGGCGTCCAACCACCCATCCTCGATCGGCGCAGTTGGCTCCGAATTAAGGGTCGGAGCCGATGCGGGTGCGGCCTCCAGGGCACTGTTCGGCGGTAGAGCTAGATCATGCTCGTCGTGACAGTGCGGCGCGCTCGGCAGTGGCTCGAATCCGTCGAAGATCAAGTCCCCGCGGATGTCATCCATGTAGTTTAAACTTCCAAATCTGACCTGACGGCCAGGGGCATAGCTTTCGATCTGCTCCAGATGGCCAAGTGAATTGGCCCGCAGTGCGAAGCCGCCGAAGACGAAGATCTGTCCGGGGAGGAATGTCTCACCCTGGACTGCATCGCTATTGATGATCGTAGGAGCCATCAAGCCTAACGGCGACGACACAGAGGAACTCTCAATGAAAGCACCAATGTCGGTGTCAAAACCGGCGAATCTCGGGTAGGGGGTCCCGAACTGTGCGTCTAGGCTGGATGGTAACAGGAGGCAAGGGACACAAAGTTTTACCCAAGTTCGGGCCCTCTTGATGGAGGTAAAACCCTACATCCTGCTTGATTAATATTGATGATATGGGTAGTACAAGAGTAGATCTACCACGAGATCGGAGAGGCT
This sequence comes from Triticum urartu, assembly GCF_003073215.2. Lineage (NCBI taxonomy): Eukaryota > Viridiplantae > Streptophyta > Magnoliopsida > Poales > Poaceae > Triticum > Triticum urartu. The sequence continues at coordinate 63,899 of NW_024112181.1, read as the reverse complement.
AAACCCTAGAAGCTAGCCTATGGTATGATTGTTGTTCTGTATGTTGTCCTACGGACTAAAACCCTCCGGTTTATATAGACACCAGAGAGGGTTAGGGTTACACAAAGTCAGTTACAATGGTAGGAGATCTATATATCCGTATCGCCAAGCTTGCCTTCCACGCTAAGGAAAGTCCCTTCCGGACACGGGACGAAGTCTTCAATCTTGTATCTTCACAGTCCAGGAGTCCGGCTGAAGGTATAGTCCGGCCATCCGGACACCCCCTAATCCAGGACTCCCTCAACGGGCATCTCCATTACCCGTTGATTAGCCACGTCAATGTGAGACTTTCTCCTTTTTTGTCTTCTCACACAACCTCCATCATCTTATTCTATTCCACCCATAGTGCTATGTCCATGGCTCGCGCTCATATGTTTTGTGAAAGTTGAAAGAGTTTGAAAAGGCTGAGTATGAAACAATTGCTTGGCTTGTCATCGGGGTTGTGCATTATGGGAGCATTTTGTGTGACGAAAATTAAGCATGGACAAACTATATTATTTTGTAGGGATAAGCTTTCTTTGGCTATGTTATTTTCATAAGACATAATTTCTTGGTTAGCATGCTTGAAGTATTATTATTTTTATGTCAATATTAAACTTTTGTCTAGAATCTTTTGGATCTAAACTCATTCATGCCACAGTAAAAAGAATTACATTAAAAATTATGTTTGGTAGCATTCCACATCAAAATTTCTGTTTTTATCATTTACCTACTCGAGGACGAGCGGGAATTAAGCTTGGGGATGCTGATACGTCTCGAACGTATCTATAATTTTTGATTGTTCCATGCTATTATATTATCTGTTTTGGATGTTTAATGGGATTTGATATACTCATTTATATTATTTTTGGGACTAACCTATTAACCGACGGCCCAGTGCAAATTGCTGTTTTTTTGCCTATTTCAGTGTTTCACAGAAAAGGAATATCAAACGGAACGAAACCTTCGCGAGGATCTTTCTTGGAATAAACGCAATCCAGGAGACTTGGAGTGGAAGTCAGAGACGCAACAAGGCGGCCACGAGGCAAGAGGGCGCGCCCCCACCCTCGTGGGCCCCTCATAGCTCCACCGACCTACTTCTTTTGCCTATATATACTCTTATACCCTGAAAACAGCCAGGGGAGCCACGAAACCACTTTTCCAGCACCGCAACCTTCTGTACCCGTGAGATCCCATCTTGGGGCCTTTTCCAGTGATTTGCCAGAGGGGGATTCGATCACGGAGGGCTTCTACATCAACACCATAGCCTTTCCGATGATGTGTGAGTAGTTTACCATAGACCTTCGGGTCCATAGTTATTTGCTAGATGGCTTCTTCTCTCTCTTTGGTTCTCAATACAAAGTTCTCCTCGATGTTCTTGGAGATCTATTCGATGTAATACTTTTTGCGGTGTGTTTGCCGAGATCCGATGAATTGTGGGTTTATGATCAAGATTATCTATGAACAATATTTGATTCTTCTCTGAATTCTTATATGCATGATTTGCTATCTTTGCTAGTCTCCTCGAATTATCGGTTTAGTTTGGCCTACTAGATTGATCTTTCTTGCAATGGGAGAAGTGCTTAGCTTTGGGTTCAATCTCGCGGTGCTCGATCCCAGTCACAGAAAGGGAATAGACACGTATTGTATTGTTGCCATCGAGGATAAAAAGATGGGGGTTATATAATATTCCTTGAGTTTATCCCTCTACATCATGTCATCTTGCCTAATGCGTTACTCTGTTCTTATGAACTTAATACTCTAGATGCAGGTTGGATAGCGGTCGATGTGTGGAGTAATAGTAGTAGATGCAGAATCGTTTCGGACTACTTGACACGGACGTGATGCCTATGTTCGTGATCATGCCTAGATATTCTCATAACTATGCACTTTTCTATCAATTGCTCAGCAGTAATTTTTTCACCCACCATAATATATGCTATCTTGAGAGAAGCCACTAGTGAAACCTATGGCCCCCGGGTCTACTTTACATCATATAAGTTTCCGATCTATAATTCTAGTTTACTATTTATTTTGCAATCTTTACTTTTCAATCTATACAAAAAATACCAAAAATATTTATCTGATTATCTTAATCAGATCTCACTTTTGCAAGTGGCCGTGAAGGGATTGACAACCCCTTTATCGTGTTGGTTGCAAGGTTCTTGATTGTCTGTGCAGGTACTAGGCGATTTGCATGTAGTCTCCTACTGGATTGATACCTTGGTTCTCAAAAACTGAGGGAAATACTTACGCTACTTTGCTGCATCACCCTTTCCTCTTCGAGGGAAAATCAACGCATGCTCAAGAGGTAGCAGCGCGTCCGAAACATCAATTTCTTGAGTAACCATCTGAAACCAGCTTCAGCCACAACCTTGACCACGACCAATGTCGGATACTCTTTGGTCTTGTCCTTTGCATCTCATTGTCCACCAAGGCGAAGAACGTCTCTACCAAGTGTTCGTGCAGCTGCTTCCTTGCAAATTACATGCCCAGGAAGAAGTCGGGTACAACTACACCAAGGCTCGGGACGAAGCACCACCCAAGGAAGATCCTAAAGCTCCATTATGACTCGTCAACAAGACATTTTAAACAAGATTAGACAGGAATATGTTTTGGTGAATTTCTGAACGAGACCATGTTTAGTAGAGTTTCACCATGTTTTGAAATTTGATTTCTAAAACTTGTCAAAATATATTCAAGAATGGTCTTGTTTGAAAGCCTCATCACTAGAAGCACACATATGCAAATGGATCTTCAATTGGAATTTTTGTTTGTAAGATAAAATGATTTCTAGTTTGTAAACATTATGAAAACGCATGTGAGAGTAGAGCATGGCATGATACAATGGACAGAGCATAGCGTCCGTGCAATCTCTGGTAAAGGTACTATGGACGAAGCATAGTAAATGATTGATGTGAGGGAACAAAATTCAATTGAATAATCAACATGCATGAAATGTACTATACATCGGACCACAACTACATGTGTCATAATCTCCAAGAAATGGATGGCTTAGCCATGCAGGAAGAACACCATCTCTCCTCAAACAACAAGAACAACTAACAAGAAGGGGGAGAGATACTCCCTCTGTCCCATAATATAAGAGCGTTTTTTACACTAGTGTAAACACTCTTATAGTATGGGATGGAGGGAGTAGAACTTACGCTATAGACTTGGTAGTAGCTTGGACAATGCATTTCTCTGTCTCTCCATGCTTGTTGTCCCCTGATACGTCTCCAACATATCTATAATTTTTTATTGTTCCATGCTATTATAGTATCAATCTTGGATGTTCATTATGCAATTATATATCATTTTTTGGGACTAACCTATTAACCTAGTGCCAGTTGCTGTTTTTACTTATTTTTGGCTTTTTCAGGAAATCAATGTCAAACAGAGTCCAAATGGAGAAAACACTTGGATTTTATTTTGTGGACCAGATGGGACACTAGAAGGTTCAAGAGAAGACCTGACGAGCCACGAGGGAGCGACAACCTCTGGAGGCGTGCCCGCGGGGTGCCCCTAGGCTTGTGATCCCCTCGTGGCACCTATTGACCTAATTCTGCCTCTATAAATTCTCAAATATTCTCTGTACACCAGAGAGCCACCTGTGCTTTTTCCACCACCGCAAGTTTCTATTATCGTGAGATCCCATCTGGAGGCCTTTTTCGGACTTTACCGGAGGGGGAATCGATCATGGAGGGGCTCTACATCAACCTTGGTTCCATTTCGATGATGTGTGAGTAGTTTCCACAAACCTACGGGTCCATAGCTAGTAGCAAGATGGGTTCTTCTCTCTCAACCTTCAATGCAGTGTTCTCCTCGATGTTCTTGGAGATTTATTCGGTGTAATCCTTTTTTGTGGTGTGTTTGTTGGGATCCGATGAATTGTGGGTTTATGATCAGATTATCCATGAATATTATTTGAGTCTTCTGTAAACTCTTTTATGCATCATTATTATAGCTTTGTATTTCTCTCCTATCTACTGATTTGGTTAGCCCAACTAGATTGATTTTTCTTGTGATGGTAGAGGTGCTTTGTAATGGGTTTAATCTTGCGGTGATCTATATCCCAGTGATAGAAGGGGACAAGACACGTATTTGTATTGTTGTCATTAAGGATAAAACGATGACGTTTATTCATATTGATTGAGTTTACTTTGTCTACATCATGCCATGTTGCTTAAGGCGTTACTTCGTTCTTTATGAACTTAATACTCTAGAGGCATGCTGGATAGCAGTCGATGTGTGGAGTAATAGTAGTAGATGTAGGCAGGAGTCGGTCTACTTGTCTCGGACATGATGCTTATATACATGATTATCGCCTTGGATATTGATACGTCTCCAACGTATCTATAATTTTTATTGTTCCATGTTATTGTATTATCTATTTTGGATGTTATTGGGCTTTATTTTACATTTTTATATTATTTTTGGGACTAACCTATTAACCCAAGGCCCAATGCAAATTCCTGATTTTTTTTGCCTATTTCAGTGTTTCGCAGAAAAGGAATATCAAACGGAATCCAAACAGAATGAAACCTTCAGGAACGTGATTTTTGGAACAAACGTGATCCAGAGGACTTGGAGTGGACGTCAAGAAATGGACGAGGAGTCCATGAGGTAGGGAGCGCGCAAACCCCCTGGGCGCCCCCCCCCCCCTCGTGGCTCAACCGACCTACTTCTTCCTCCTATCTATACTCATATACCCTGAAAACATGCAGGAGCACCACGAAACCCTATTTCCACCGCCGCAACCTTCTGTACCCAAGAGAACCCATCTTGGGGACTTTTCCGGAGCTCCGCCACAGGGGGCAACGATCACGGAGGGCCTCTAATCAACTCCATGGCCCCTCCGATGATGTGTGAGTAGTTTACTTCAGACCTTCGGGTCCATAGTTATTAGCTAGATGGCTTCTTCTCTCTCTCTTTGAATCTCAATACAAAGTTCTCCTCGATCTTATTGGAGATCTATTCGATGTAACTCTTTTTGCGGTGTGTTTGTCGAGATCCGATGAATTGGGGGTTTATGATCAAGTCTATCTATGAACAATATTTTATTCTTCTTAGAAATATTTTATGTATGATTGCTTATCTTTGCAAGTCTCTTTGAATTATCAGTTTGGTTTGGCCTACTAGATTGATCTTTCTTGCAATGGGAGAAGTGGTTAGCTTTGGGTTCAATCTTGCGGTGCTCGATCCAAGTGACAGAAAGGGAAACGACACGTATTGTATTGTTGCCATCGAGGATAAAAAGATGGGGTTTATATCATATTTCTTGAGTTTATCCCTCTACATCATGTCATCTTAACTAATATGTTACTCTGTTCTTATGAACTTAATACTCTAGATGCATGCTGGATAGCGGTCGATGTGTGGAGTAATAGTACTAGATGCAGGCAGGAGTCGGTCTACTTGTCACGGACATGATGCCTATATACATGATCATGCCTAGATATTCTCATAATTATTCGCTTTTCTATCAATTTCTTGACCGTAATTTGTTCACCCACCGTAATACGTATGCTATCTTGAGAGAAGCCACCAGTGAAACCTATGGCCCCCGGGTCTATTTTCCATCATATAAGTTTCCAATCTATTTTATTTTGCAATCTTTACTTTAAATCTATATCATAAAAATACCAAAAATATTTATCTTATTATTATTATCTCTATCAGATCTCACTCTCATAAGTGACCGTGAAGGGCTTGACAACCCCTTTATCACGTTGGTTGCGAGGTTCTTATTTGTTTGTGTAGGTACGAGGGACTTGCGTGTGGCCTCCTACTAGATTGATACCTTCGTTCTAAAAAACTGAGGGGAATACTTACGCTACTTTGTTGCATCACCCTTTCCTTTTCAAGGGAAAACCAATGCAGTGCTTAATAGGTAGCGGATATCGTCATGATTATTCACTTTTCTATCAATTGCCCAACAATAATTTCTTTACCCACCATATGCTATTTTCAAGAGAGAAGCCTCTAGTGAAAACTATGGCCCCCGGGACTATTTTAATCATATATAAAAATCCAAAAATACGTTGCTGCAATTTATTTACCACTCTACTGACTCGGGCTCACTCTCACACTCCAGAAGTTCCTTGTCGCTTCAGTGCAAGTCCAGATTGCTACCTCCCCATTTTTACCCCTAGTTGGTTCCTATCCATGGGTTTTGCCCTTACTTTTCGAGCTTGCTCAGTTTTGCCCTTACTTTTCCTGTCAAGGTCTCTCGAATGCCCTTTGACCTTCGACCAAAACTTTGAAAATTCATAACTAATTCATATGAACTCAGAAAAATGCAAATAAGATATCGAAACGTTCAGATAAACATTACCTTTATGTGCATATCATTTGCATTCGGGACAAAAGCACCATTTAAATTACCCGAGGTAATTAATGTTATTAACATTATTAAAAATAAAAAGGTATAAACAATTTTTTCATGAATAAAAATTACAGGCAAATATAGGTGATGTTTTCTAAACATCCTGATATCTTATTTGCATTTTTCCGAGTTCATATCAACTTGTTATGAAGTTTCCAAATAATGGTCAAAGTCGTTAGAAAATTCATAACAAGTTGATACGAACTCAGAAAAATGCAAATAAGATATCAGGATGTTCATGAAACATCACCTACATTTGCATGTAATTTTTATTCATGAAAAAAATATTGTCTATACCTTTTTATTTTTAATAATGTAAATAACATTAATTACCTCAAGCAGTTTAAACAGTGCTTTTTTCCTGAATGCAAATCATACGCACATAAAGGTAATGTTTATCTGAACATTTTGATATCTTATTTGCATTTTTCTAAGTTCATATGAATTAGTTATGAATTTTCAAAGTTTTGGTCAAACAATCAAAGGGCATTCGAGGGACCTCGACGGAAGAAGTAAGGGCAAAACTGAGCAAGCTCGAAAAGTAAGGGCGAAACCTGTGGGTAGGAACCAACTAGGGTTAAAAATGCAATTAAATTACCTATTTTATTTTTTATTTTCATTTTAATTTTTGAAAGAAATTCAAATTATGTTTGTGAATCTTGGAAATTTGTTCATGAATTTGGAAAAAGTTTGCAAATTCAAAAAAAATCGTGGAAGTGAAAAAGGTTTTGAATTCAAATCGATGTTCACAAATTCTCAAGAATTTCAAAATCCATTCACAAATTAGTTTATTTTGCGGATTCAAAAAATGTTTCACCAATTTGAAAAAATCACAAGTTTTAAAAATGTTCATTCTTCACTAATTCGAAAAATGTTCACTAATTTTGAAAAATGATCGTGAGTTCAAAAAATGTTCATGAAATCCAGAAATTGTTCAAGAATTCAAAAATAAATCCTAAATTTCAAAAAAACGTGAGTTTGAAGATTGTTCATGAATTTCAAAAACACGTTTACAAGCACATTAAATGTGATCCAGTGTAGCAGCTTTCGCATGCACATATGAATATATGATTTAGTGTTACAGTCGCGTTTCTCATGAATGACTTCCGCTGAAGGTATTGATTGCTGCTAACTGCGTTAGTATTTTCCTGAAGAGGAGAGGATGATGCGGCAAAACAACGGTAAGTATTTCCCTCAGTTGTAAAACCAAGGTATCAATCTAGTAGGAGGATCCACCAAAGTATGTAAGCATTACCTTCACACAAATAACAAAAACTTGCAACCCAACGCCTAAGAGGGGTTGTCAATCTCTCCTTGGTATTGAGATAGATTAAATTGTATGAGATTGGATAAATAGATTATAAACACAAAATAAAATAAGTAAAGAAAAAGTGCAGCAAGGTATTTTTGAATTAATAGATCTGAAAATAATATGATAGGAAATAAACCCCGGGGCCGTAGATTTCACTAGAGGCTTCTCTCAAAAAAATAGCATACGGTGGGTAAACAAATTATTGTTGGGCAATTTATAGAAGAGTAAATAATTATGACAATATCCAAGGCAATGATCATGTATATAGGCACCATGTCCAAGATTAGTAGACCGACTCCTGCCTGCATCTCCTACTATTGCTCCACACATCGACCGCTATCCAGCATGCATCTAGTGTATTAAGTTCATGGATAAATGGAGTGATGCAATAAGAATGATGACATGGTGTAAACAAGATCTATTCATGTAGGAATAGACCTCGTATTTTTATCCTTAATGGCAATGATACATGCGTGTCATGTCTCTTTCTGTCACTGAGATTGAGCACTGCAAGATCGAACCCATCACAAAGCAACTCTTCCCATTGCAAGAAAAATCAATCTAGTTGGCCAAACTAAACCAAAGTTTCAGAGAAAAAATACGAGCCTATAACAATCAGGTTGCGAGGCTCCATGGGCGCATGGAGCGCGCGGGATGAAGAACCAGCTGGGGTGAGCGAGGGAGTTGTGGTGCGGCCGCCTTGCCGCACGGACAGATGCTGGGACGATGCTTGCCGCTCGTCCCCCGCCGGGCCGGTGGCGGCGTTGACGGCAGGTGACGGGGAACGGTGAGGACGCCCGCCGATAGGGGCCGTCTGGGCAACGCGGGAAATGAGCGCGGCCCGGCGCTCGGTGTGGGCCCGACGAGCGTCAGACATGGGCGTGATGGTCGGAGGAGAACGGGGTGGTGGAAGAGAATCCCGGCGCACCCCTACCTGGCGCGCCAAACGTCGGATTTCGGGTTCCGGCAGACCCTTGAGGTTCGAACACTGGGGTGCGCGCGGAGCTTTCGTCTCCTACCTACCTGCACCCCTCCGCCTTGCTAGGATCTAAACTAAGGAAAGAACAACACAAGAGACACAGGGTTTATACTGGTTTGGGCCACTGTTGTGGTGTAATACCCTACTCCAGTGTGTGGTATGGTGGATTGCCTCTGGGGCTGATGATGATGAACAATACAAGGAAGAACAGCCTCGCGAGGGTCTGTTCTTGGCTGGGGCGATGAACTGCTGGGAGGAGCTCAGTCACCTTTCTCTCTCTCTCTCTCTCTCTCTCTCTCTCTTTCTCCGTCCGTCCTCTCCCTCCTGTCTAGCGGGTGGCCGGTCCTATTTATAGGGGCCCTGGTCCTCTTCCCAAATATCGAGCGGGAAGGGAGCCAACAATGGCGAGCTAATTTGTAGGGGGACAGCTAGTACTAGCTATCCTGACAAAAGTAGTCTTCGCCTGCGCAAAGCTCTGGTGATGACGCCGTCTTGGGCTCCACAGTGACCTCCGTCTCGTAGTCCTCCTGGTCTTGGTCTCGTTGCACCGAAATGAAAACCTTTGCCTGATGCCTCGGTACTCCGCGGCTGCGCTTGCCCCCTTTGCACCAAAGAGGAAAGGAGGACACTTCGCGGGCTGGCACCCGCCTGGCGCCCTTGGTCATCATGGCTTGCGTCATGGGCACCTCGTGAGGTACCCCGCCTTGATCTCTCCGCCTCCTCATGAGCCAGCCTGATGAGGCCGTGCCTGAGGAGGCTTCGTGTCGTCCGCCCCACGAGGCTTGGCCCCTCACGAGGGTCTTGGGTTTGTGTTGGTGAATATGGGCCGCGCTGGGCCCCCTTTTGAGCCACGCCGCAGACCGCAGGCAGGCAAGTCTGGGGACCCCCGTTCCCAGAACGCCGACACTAAGCATCAAGAGAAAAATCAAGAAAGTGGAACTAGCTGGACCAGTGGGTGGCGCACATGCTTTTCGAAACGAATATAGGAACATTAGGTGACCAATTAAACGTTCTATGTTTTAGTGATATGAGCATCATATCAGATTTGTATTTCAACACGTAAGCTTTGGGTTGAGGTCTTGAGGAGCAGTGCTAGCACGACACGAAGCACCTACGATGATGGTAGTGAATATAAAGGGGGGAAACCATAAGCTTTACGAGTATAGTGCTCGTGCCATGGCGAATCTGAAGGTGCAAACCGGACAAAGCTACTTCGCAACCAATGTTTGGTTTCAACTAGCCACTATGATTTGGTACGGACAAGAAAAGTACAGTAAACAAATTACGATCTATTTTTCGGGTGAGATCAATAACTTAAGCACATATGGAAGAGTACCACCTCTCTTGCGATGCCGTGTAGGCCCCTGCTGATACGTTGAGGGTGCTGCGGGTGCGATGGCTGTCGGCGGCGGGGAAGAAGACTTTAGACGGTAGACAGCCAGGTCGGGGGATATATCTTGTTGCCGTGGACAAGGCGGTCGTAGGAGCGGCAACGACAAGGTGGACGACGGCGCCGATGAAGCGAGAGGAGGCGATGAAAGGATCCTGGTCCAGCGCCATGGATGAGAGACGTCCATCTCTTGCAGTGGACGTCGGGGTAGGGGTAGCGGCTCCGGCAAGGTGGAGGATGGGGTGGGGGACGGAGGAGGCTAGCCGCAGTGCGGAGGTTGTTGTGCCGCCGACGGTGTATGAATGGGGAAATGGAGGGGAGGGGGATCTCAAACTTCGGGACGCGCTTCTCTGAAATGGGGGAAAGTTATGAACTTATCCCCCGTTTAAAATTTCAGACATCGCGTCGGTTGGGGATAGGACGGTAATCTCGCATCTCCCAAATATTTGCCGGTAACTATTTCGGGCGAGGAGAGGGTGTTTTGCCGCCCACGGTTGGCGCCCATGGTGTATGAACGGGGCTGACAGGTAGGGCGGTTGTGTCACGTCTGATGGAAGTTACACATCTGCCCCTATTTAAAATATTAGCCTACATCGATTTCGGACGAGGAGAGTTTGTTTTTCCGCCCATCGTGTATGAATGGGGAAATGGAGGAAGAGACACATGTCTTCCGGACGAGCTTGAATCAAATGTGTTTTGCTGCCCACGTTTGGCGCCCACCGTGTCTGAATGGGCTCAGAGGCCGTCGTGTCACGTCTGATTGAAGTTACTAGTCTACCCCTATCGACAGCAGTGTAAATTCGGTAAGGATGTCAAGTGTCAGGGGTAGACAGTAATTTCCATCTCGCAAACACTTGCTTCGGGCAGCCCACAAATTATAGTGGGTGTTTAGCCGCTTCATTCAAAACTTGGGAGAATTAGCATTCACGTTTGCCCTAGGACCTGGCAAACTAAATTCAAATCTAATTTTTATTCGATTACGAATATCCACAGATAATTATACGTTTTGTTATTTATTTTTTCAAAACCACAACAAAGATTTATTCCACCTTTATATATGATTATGATTAGAAATGTTGTGATCTTCGAATTCAGTAGGTTGGATACACTCTGAGTCAAACAGTTATTTCATCCAATACAATATGCTCACACGAAAAACAGTTCACCTTATGTCAATCATACAAGTACTGAGGATTACCTCGCCTAAAAAATTCGGATCATTACAACACATGGACAACATATGGGGTCTTGCAACATAATCCATTCAGAGACATGATACAACATGCAAGTACAATAATCTAATGATAATTTCAACTGGTATCTAAAGAAGAAATGGGATTACCTTGGGCATCAGATAGCATAAAAAGCAGGACCTCCTCCGTCTTCAAATGCAACATTCTTACTTCCTCCAATTCTTGGGTTGCTTGCATAATGCGTGCCGCTAATTCCGTAATTTCTAGCCTCAAGATAAAGATTACCTCATTCATGGCAGCCACACCATCTCTTTCTACCTCTAGTAGAGCCTCAAGCACTATAATATTTGTGCTCAGACTGCTCTCCGGCGGTGTTGCCTCTGAACTGCTACCATCTGGTAACATGGATGGCACACTGCTTCCACAAATAGATTCTGGGGTTGTACATTGTGTCCTAGTGTGAACGGCATCCTGAAAGGTTTCCGCTGGACATCAGTAAGAGATAGTTATTGTATGATCTAGGCAGTAAGCTTACATGGTAAACGATGGACGAATTATTGCCGAGCATGACAAACTATATTTAAATGGTTCGAAGAAGCATCAGCCAAACAGAAATTAAAATGGTAAGATGAAACTAGGGATGTAAGTGGCAAATAAATGACATCCGCCAGTCCCATCTAGTTAGTTTTTGCTACCTCCCTAGTTCATTTTCCTTAATAAACAAAAAACTCTTTTGAACTATCATACCACTAGTGGACTTTAATCGGGATTAAACGGGACCCAGTTGACATCCCTAGTTGAAAGGGAGTGTATAACCGCTATATTTAAGTTGCCAAGGCATCTAAGCAGTTGAAATAATCTGAGAAAACACTTAACAGTGTGGCCTCATATAAACTACGAAGACAATCTTGTGATGAAGTTGAGAGTAAAGTTAAGGACTCAAATGAAATAGGCATGCATTTCTTTACGATAGTACAACAGGCACTGCTGACATATTGGCCAACTCAGGTATAGCCTAACAACAAATAAGCATTCGAATCAAGCAATACAACAAAGCAGACAACCAAACTATTTGTAATTCGGTAGGATTACACGTTGAGGGCACAAGCCAAGAAAGCAGCCCACTCGCATTACATTTCACATGTACTAAAACACACTGGCTTACCATATGTTGCTGTGAAGCCTAGCTGCTTTTGCAATGTTCTTTGAAGATATCGTGAGCATCCCGTGGTTGCAAATCTTGTTGTTATAGTTTATTCTGCACCATCTATTTAGGTGAAATTAATTTTAATCGCATGCACTTGTCCGAATTGATCATCAATGGTTCATATAAACTAATTAAAGAAGGGTGTGTGCATACACGACAATATATCTGCTTCCCTCTATTTTTATGCTTGTTCGAGGTGCCAGCCCCAAAAGAACAAATATTTTGCTTGATCGGGTTGGCAGCTCCATAATTAAAAGAAGCATAAAATTAGTCATGCAACTTGGGAAGATCAAGAACACACAAACGAGTAATGAACAGAGGCTCGGAGCAGTGATGTAATAGGTAGCATCAGAAAATGTAGGGTAAAACGAACAAAAAGCAGCGGAACCACATGCTAGTTTGCTGATGTGTAATTAAGCATAGAGAACATTAAGCAGTCTGATGGAACCAACAGGTGGCATGAGAACAAAACTAAAGCATATTAACTATATGTGCACTGGTATGTAATTTAGCACATGTAACATGTTCACTGCCAGAAGTATGGCCCTACAGGTGCAAGCAAAATAATGCGTCTCATGAAAAACTGAATGATGCCCTGAAGAAATTCAAAGGTGCGGTGCTTATGCTAGGAAAGTGAACATAGGCGCCGGCCGTTGGATAATAGTACCTGATTCTCGGCGGCATATGGGTATCATTGTCATACTTGATAGCTAAGGATCATCGATGGTGCTCGTGTTGTGGTTGAGTTTGGGCCGGCTGTCGCCGTCGCTGAAGCGGCTCCGGTGCTATGGTTGCGGCGCCTGTCGACATACAAGAAAGCTCATCTGTGGTAAGTGAACAGTTGCATGATAAAGAGAAAAACCGAAGGAGTACAAATCGAAATAACCTAATGAGGCTGCGGCGTCGGTAAAGCAGGGCCGGTGGGGTTGAATATGGCGTCCGTGGAGCGGGTCCGGTGCAGTGGACGAAGGCTTCGGCGGGCGTGTTGTACAGTGCTTTTGGTGAGGCGGATCTGTTGCGGTGGACGAGGGCTTGTATGAAGGGCCAGCGAAGGGGCGGACGAGGGAGTCAGTGAAGGGCCTACTCTGTGGTGGACGAGGGCGCCGGTCAAGCAGATCCGGTGCGGTGGACCATGATGGCGGTCAAGGAGATCTGGAGCGGTGGACAAGCCAGTCGCTGAAGCGGCTCCGGTGAAGTGGTGAGTTGGCAGTTGGGGGTTCCAAGGTGCGGAAGGTGGATTCGGCGGGGTGTGAGGTCCACCGCTGCGGCGGAGGACTAGTTTCGGCGGCTTGCCGTGGTTGGGGGTCGGGGAGGGGAAGGGGAGGGGCTCTGGGGAAGAACGTTGGGGGCAAAGAGGGGGAAACAATGGAGTTACCAAAGCAGCCCTTTTCCGTTCATGTGGGAGGGGTAAAACAGGAATATCGCAGGGCTAAACTTTCGGGCGCGTGATATTTCGATGTGAGCGGGAAGTTTGAAAGCTTTTGGCGCCTAAAATTATAAGTATTCTGCTCTCGTACGGCCGACTATGATATCATGACCGACAATTTGTTTGTTTTGCATGCAAAAAAATGTGCAAGTTTTGAAAATCAATGTCTCCAACTCGAAACTTAGATTGTCCATTCAATTCAAATATGGATCATTGAGCTACTACAAGCAAATACCATCATACGATCCAATTCAAATGAAATTGCAAATGTGTTTATCCTAAATATGATGATAAAAGCAAAAAATGCGTATGTGTATGAATAAAGTGGATGATTATAAAGTTTGAACATGCCCCTATGTGTATATCTCTAGGTTTGATATATGAATTTGAAATCACGAAATCCCGGCTTAAAAAATGTACCTCCGTTTAAATGAATTACAAAAGCTAATGATGGAGTCAAATTCCAAAATTCCAATCTTAGGTTTGTAATTCTGGTACATCAAGGTATATCACGCATGTTCAAAAGTATCGTTATCTCATAGTACAAACTGTGAAACAAATTGATCAACCATGAGTGCACAATATCTCAATTACGCTAAAGTCCCTCAAATATAGACACCTCACACTTTATCTGAAGTCAACCCCCCTTCCCACCACACACACACACATAGAGAAGTCGTTCTCTCCCCCAAACACCAACACACGAGCACATTAACACCCCTCTCTCTTGTAAAGTCCGGACCCCAACATAGGTCTCTATCACTTTGTCTCTCGGGCATGCACACATCTCTTCCCTCACTCTCTAGGTCTCCCGCTATCTCTCTTACCTAAGCACACGCACTATGTAGAGTGTATATTTCCCATACACACAAAACGTCGTCCCCAAACGTCTATCTCCCTACTTATGTGGTTCTCGCGCACTCACCTCACACACCACCCCCACTACAAACAAGCATACTTTGTCTCCTTGTGCACCACTCTCCTCTTTCTATCTCTCCCACATGCGGACCCGCCCCAGCTCCTTCCATGTATACATATATGTCGTGACTCTTTGCATAGCTCCCTAATGTATAATCGTTCTCGATTTCGCACATTGTTCTCTACACCATCTATTCTAGATCTCTCATGAAGTCCCTATCACACACACGATGACTCGCTTCCCTTGCGTCTCCATTCATAGGCCAATTTCGGACAACATCAACATTGTCTCCCTATCTATACGCCATTTATGGACACAAACGACCCCTCTCGCCCCCTCTCTTCCTCTCTCTCTCTCCCTCTCCGTCGCTAGCTCTCTCTTTCTCTCGCTCTCACACCCTCTCCCACACACACACACTCGATGTCTCTTCCAAATAGTTTGCTCCCCCCGCCCGCACCCGTGCTATCTCGCTACTACACATGTCACACCATTCCCCCTTCCCTTATACTAGGTTTACATCATCAGTGGTCTCTCTACTCCACATACACTCTCTCCCTCTCACACACAAACGCGTGCACAAACACACACAGACACACACAAACACCCATTTATCTGGATCCTCATCTCTCCTCATGTCTGCATGTGTATCTCACACACTCACTCTCTAATTATGTATATGTGTCTCCACGTTACACAACACAATGCCCCATGTACATGTCTTTCTCTATCCTCCACACACATAGACACAAAGAATCTGTTATCATTGCCTCAATCTCTAACATATCACACACGCACATTGTCTCTCTCTCTCTCTTGCAAACACGCTCAACAAGGGTTTCCCCGTGAATAACTTACCGTCTATTCATCAACAGTCGTGGCAGTACGGCAAACACGGGACGTGAAAAAGAATAAATCTACATGTGCTTAGACCACCTAGTATGACTACTAGGACTAGAGCAAGCCAAAAATCACGCCACCGTCACCCCCTCCTTGTCAGCGACGGGAAAATCTTTGTTTTACACAGTCGAGAAGTCATTGTGCTAAGGCCCCACATGCCGAGGCGTTGAATAGAATGTAGATGCTAGTTTACGGAAGCAAGTATCGATAATACATTTGTATCTCCATACTTATATTTCTTCTCTTATAAAAAACCGAGTTGGTGATGATGGTACGTGTGCCATCTTGCAATATAGACCATCCGATCTATATCTGACGGATGGAAATTAAACTAAAAGATACCCGCAACCCTCTCCACATTTGCAGACAAGGCCTTCCATCGTTCATCCTTATCTCGAACAAACCTCATTGTTGAGCAATTAAGAAAGGAAGCCTCTGGAACAAACTGGCCTGGTGGCCGCTGCCGGCGTCGTCAATCCCCATGCCTCTACTCAGTCCGACCACCAACCACCACCATACCCCACTCCTCTTCACCTTATCTCATATTTCTCGAGATATCATTAGTTTTTACACATGGGATTACTCCCGCAAGGGTCAATCACAACAAGTGTTTTATAAAAAAATGCATCTTGATGTTCCGTGCAATGCATGGATCTTGCTAGTACTCCTACACAAGACTAAGTTGGTGATGCTGGTGTGTCTGCCGTCCGTCGTTTCTGACCATTAGATCTACATCTAACGATTGTGAGGTAAGTTGTTGCCTTTTCTCACCAACATCCCACTTGTCTACCAATTTGCAGAAAAAACCCATAATTAGTATCTTAAAACCAACCACACCCCTCCCTGACCTCACTAAAACAGCCCAAGGAATATATTCTAATTGAAACATAATATATCTCTAGTGACATATGTATATCAAAATCAGAGTGTTTTGTACCAAGTTTGTGAATAAGTATTATTCTAATTATGATTCGTTGCAACGGACATGAACATTGCTAGTATTTCCAACCATGCATTTTTTTCCTAGTATTCCATAGTTTGGAGTTTTCCATCAAGATATTAGTCACTAATGGTTGATATTTACTTTCAATCATGTACACATATGCACTATGTAACTAGCCTTGCTTATTGGCTTCCAAAGCTTAACTTTCACTCCTACTTACAATATGTAGAATATTTAACCAAAAACTACCACTTTCAACCAGCCCTAGGAAGAATCTATTGTATAAAAAATAGCAAAAACATACCCAAAATATCTTAATCCACGCCAAAAACTACTTAGTACTCCTACCGATTAGGTTCGTTTAAACCCATTTATGACAGGGTTGGCCCACACGTCCGTGCTGACGAGGCAGCTTAAACCAACACATTTTGTTTGACCGTTGACACGAGGGACCCACATCTAACCTTCTATCTTATTATTCCCCCTCAAATCATTATTTTTCCTGAACATTACTTCAAACAGTACTGATGTGTGTTCGTCGGTGGCGCCGGTGATGAGCGAGTTGGCCGCCGCTCCGCCGGACGGGCCGCACGCCGCGCTGGACTTCGCACGGGTTGGCAGGCTGGCCCGAGCATGACTCACGAGCGAGCAAGCCGCCGTGCTGGCCTTCGCTCGAGCCAGATGGCTGGCCTTAGCGCGGCGCGCGCGAGCAAGCCGCCGCGCTGCCGTGCCAATCTAGCTAGCAAACTTTCCAGACAAGCAGCTGGACGGAGCTATCTTGGCTAGCTAGCGGCCGCGAGCGCCGGACGAAGCTGGCATCCGGGCTGCCGCAACATGGGCTCCGCACCGCCGGCGGTTTTGACCTCGCCTTCTGCCGGCGGCGGTAGCTGCATCCCATGGCCGAGGATGACTAGGTGGACGGGCCGGAGGTAGGAGGTCACTCGAGGATTTTTGTTGGTAAGAGCATGTACAATGGTTGATAAGGTAGTCTTATCTTAAGTCTGCCACGTATGCAAGTGGTAGTAGTTTCTTGGCATTTTAGTGGTTTCTTGCATTATTAGAGCAAGTACAATAGAGCTGAGTCAGCGGGCTATAAGAAATAAACTAGTACATTTCTGCTTAGTTGGAGGAAAGAGAAGAGGAGAGAGAAGGTAAGCGGGCTCTTCGTGAAGAGCCAGCTCTAGCACGTGCTCCTAGGCACTTTGTGAGAATGAGAAGTGGGCCACATAATAAAAAAGTAGTACACTCTTTTGATCTATTATTGTACATGTTGGCTATAAGATGGGCTGTAGATGACATGGCACTGGCTTATAGCCAGCAGCTAGCTATACTATTAACCATGCTCTTAGGGGTTTCTTGTAAGGAACAATGTACGTACTACTAGCGGCAAAAGGCGATTCTAGGTTGCGTTGTACTCCAACGAGTACTACTAGTGGTCGCGGGAGTGTATACCTCGTTTTGTGGGTTCGATCCTGGCCGAATGCACGGCGGCCTTTTTTTAAAAAAGTACTACTACACTTCGATGCGAGCCAATATTTTACAAGGGTAGTTTGAATTTTGAAGTCAAACGGACGTGCGGCCCCACAATCTGGGTGCACTGGACAGCCTAGCCACGTGAACGGGTTTTCCTTCCCAGCATCCCGCAGCTCGCGTGCTCGCCCTAGCCGCACCTCGCTTGCAGCTTCCTCATCAGCTAGTAGCATATTTAAACTAGCGCCTCCCAATTAAGCCCGAGGAGCCGGAAAAGCCTAGCGGGGCATTGGGAACTGTGCAATATGGCTATGTACGTAAAGTGCTCTACTACTACTCTGTAGCTTATGGCGTTGCACGCATGGACTTCACTCCATTATCGGCTCTACTATAAAAGAAATTCCTCTTGACGTGTTTTTTTGAAACGGAGGCAAAAGCTTTGCTTCATCTCATTCATAAAAGAAGGAACTACTAACAAAGTTCGACGAGATCCATTACACCCCACAAATGGAAGCGAAAAGCCTAGTCTCGATGTATCAAATAACTCAAACGTTCTGCCCCCGTAGTAACCGTCGCTGATAAACAGGATGCTACTGTGTGCGTGAGAGGAGCAGCTGAGTAGGCCAGCTACGTGAGAGGAGCGGCTGAATAGAGCACCGAGAGTACCCACTAGGCCACTACGCAGGTGTACTTCCCCTGCATTGATAGTACAGCGATGGTTCTAGAAAACAGTAGTACCCTCCACTTCCAACTGTAGCTCCTTGGCCCTGAGATTCAAGAGTTCAAAACTGGTGCACTATACTAGACTAGACTAGAAGTACAGTACATCGCACTACTAGTTGAGAAAAGTAGTACTAGTACTGCTACAGTACGAGTATGTACTCCTCCGTGACATAATGTAAGACGTTTTTCAACACTAGTTGGCGTGTACAAAAAATGGCAAAAACATACCCAAAATTTCTTAATCCACGCCAAAAACTACTACCTAGTGCCAAAAAATTCTTACTAGTGCTATTATTTACAGTATAATGCAATCCCATAATGTTCCATAATGCTAGTACTCCCTCTGTCCAGGTGCATAAGGCACCTAAGAGAATTTAGGATTTTCAAGTATATTAGTCGCCCTTCATTAGTTAGCACTAATGACTCGTATGCCTACCCCAATGCACTTAGCGTTTTCAGCTTCACATTTATCTCCCTTCCATATGCAAACCAATCAGCCGCCACTACCATTTACTTTTTCTTTGCATGCATGCAAGCTGGACCTAAAGAATTGTGTGAAACAATTTGTTAGCCTATGCATGGTTAGTCCTACCATCATTACACTTAATGCGGGATTAACTAGAGGGAGAGAAAAACGTGATGAGCGTCCAATCAACATCTGCCTAGTTCACGGTGCCATTTCTTAGGTGCCCTATGCACCTGGACGGAGGGAGTACTAGTAGTAAATAATAGCCTCACCCCTTCGCTGAGGAATGATCTACAGTTGGAAGGGACGAGGCCCTGCGGTTACTACGCTCTTATCTCCTCCTCGCCAGTTCCCCTCCCCCCGAAGAGAAGGCAGTTCGTCGCAGCTACCATGGATTCGCCAGGCGGTTCTCCTCCTCGTCGGGGCTAGGAGACCTTGGACGATGATCCAGTGGGAGAAATTGCACGCCGCTCCGACGTCCTCATCGCCTTAAGACTCGGTGCTTCCTGCACCAACTTTTTCAAGACGCTGCTTAAACAGGCCATGCTTGTTGGTCTTCCATGCATCCTCGAGGAGAAGGTTCTTCTATGGGACAATCCGTCGAACAGTCCACCGCTCCCTGGCCATGGTTGCACGTTGACTCCGCTAGAGTTGCCGACGTTGAGAGGTAGTCGGATTTTGTCCGATGAGCAGGTCATTAATGGAGTTTGATCATGTAGTACTTAGTTATTCCATTTCCATCCCGTAATTTCTCCAGTGCCCACCGTCTTATATATAGGTCTGGGTCGGTGCCAACGAAGATTGGCTTGCATACCTCCGGCCGGATACCACCATCATTTTGCACAACATCCACAGCAGTGCGGCCATTCCGGTAGACCCCTTCTCCACCATTGGGGTCGGCCTTCCGGACTGGCTGGGCTTGAATACGTATAATGATGCCTACATGAGATTGAAGAAGATAGCAATTGCGGACCCGCCGACAAAGCGATGCGGCTACGACGATTACTATCTCATCGCGGTGTTCGACATAAGGATTGCCATCAATGCAAGAGGCAGTAACGGCAGAGGCTGGCGCATGTTGGCGGCAGCAGATTTGTACCCCTACACGTTCGAAGACGTCGTGTGCCATCTAGGCTGCATCTTCGCGGTGACAAGCCAGGGGACTTCTTTCATCTGGTTGCCATCCTACGGTACGGGAGATTACAAACAGAATACACAAACCATCATTTGCATCCCTAACGGTACTCCATTATTTTGCAGGGACCAGTCATCCCCCGATCAAAATAAGATCGCCGATCTTGGATGTGCATTTGCATCCGCGATTCGGTCTAACCTGGAACCTTGTAGCTGACTTTGGCATATTGGGATCAACTATCTTAGCAGTCGTTACCCATCGTACCACCGATGTGCAACATGGTCACACTATCTACCATGATCGGACCGTCACCATCTACCCAGGTATTCCATTTTTTAACCCTCTCGCCTTCTCTTTCATTGTTGTACTAGTAGTATACTTTGTAGTACTAGTAGGAGTACTTTTTACCTTGGAGGAAGCGTATAGCTAGCTAGGCCCTTGAAGACTTGAACCCACTAGCTGCCACCATTTTTGTTTTTCCATGTCTTACTATCTCATCCATGTAGCCAAGAGTGGCTATATATAATAAGACGGTTATTTTACTTCCTCTATACCGAAGTAGTACTATTTGTCGCACAGTATTACTGACCGCCATATTTGAGCACAACATTATTATGCATGGACCTTGACTATGTACGTCACCATGCGTCCAGATCTGGGATGCCGCGTGTACCAGATGAACGGCGCCGAGTTCGACCCCCGTGATGCTACGTGGGTGCCGAGGAACACTCTTGGAGAGTACTCGCTTTTCATCGGGGACAGCTACCCCATTGTGAAGCGTATGCCACCTTCCGTGCACGACACGGAAGGCATGCCGTTCATGAAGCATGGTTGTGTCTTTAGTGCGCACCGCCGGATGAACGACATGCTGGGACACGCTATCCCTGATTTATGCCGCTTCAGCTTGGATGAGTCTCCATCGTGTGGAACCGGACTAGAAAGTTGCGACAATAATTCCCGTTGCCCACCGCTATGGATCGTACCATCCATGAAGAACACCTGGGACTGGAACCAGGAGGAGGAGATGTAGCCCATCTATAACGTGTAAGTGGAGTACGGTAATTCTGAACGGTAGCGCTGTGAATATATGTAGACTAGTCGTGCACAAATTTATCACATGAATTGGAGATGAACTTGTGTGGCACACTAGCATTTGTCCTTTAGAATTTATTACTAGTAAATGTGTTATGTGTATGTGCAACTTGTGTGGTTGTTGCACGGGCTCCAACACGCTCTTTGAGAAAAAAGGTGGCACAGCTTTGGATATACGTGACGTGGCGGCATCATACAGTAGCATCGTTCGCTATAGTTGTAGTACACTCCTACTAGGACGACAACTCCTATAAAACCTTGCGCTTGGCTCTTTGCCTCTTCGGGAGGTTCAATAGTTCGTACTCGTGTGAACCTTGCACTTGGCTCTTCGCCTCTTCGGAAGGTCCAACAATGATGATACTACAGTACAATATGCTTCTGGCAATCTGACACCGATTGAACTGCTGCACGTCCACCGCGAGGGAGAGGGAGAGGGCACTGTACTCAAAACCCTCTCCTCGTCCTGCGAACCACCGCACGCGTGGGCGAGGGAGAGGCGTAGTAAGCAAGCTTCTCCTCGTTCGGTGAGTTGACGGGACACATCAAAGCAGTACTAGTAGTAGTAGTAGTCCATACTGCGTCCTTTCTGACAAATATGGCTTAATTTCAAACGATAAAATACACTGGCGGTCAACGTATGTAACAATACGCTCTTTATGGTCACTATATATAGTTTTGCGGCGATTATACGATCACTAGATCATTGTAGAGCACCGCATTGCACCCTACTGACCGACCACATAGTCGACGTGGCACTTTGTTGACTGGTTAAATTGTCACCTGGTTTCTGGGTCCCACCTGTCAGTTGGCAGAGCAAAGAAATCAGTTAAACAAAACTTTACGCAGGCGCGACACGAGTCCAACCCTTGCGCGCGAACCGCCCTGGCTGTGTATGTGAGTGCATGCACGTGTCCTCCCTCGGTCTTCCAACAAAGAGTGTACATCGGCTATAAAACAAAGAGTGTAGTACATGATGTACATCTACACTTCCAATGCATTTAGCCTTTAATCTAAATCGATATTGATTAACTAATGCACCAACTTGTGTTGTAGGTATAGGCTACATGTCTATCCTTAATTACAGCATGCAACGGCCTTCATTTAATCTTCTTATCTCAATGGTCGCATGCACACATAAGTCTGCTACTTTTGGGCGTTAATTATGCCCTGGTCAATGTGTAAATCTCTAAATATACAGTCTTTCACGGACGTAGGGAGTAGGTTGAGCACTTGAGCGTGAGTGTGTGTGTTGCGTCGTGTGTTGTGTGCCGCATGGGTGCGTGTGTCCATGTGTACGTGTGAGTGTTGCATGTTGCATGCATGCATGCATGGGGCTTACTCCCTCCCATTGACATGTTCATATTTCAAGCTTCCTCTGTTCCCTCCATATGGTGATACTCCCTCTGTTCCCAAATAGTACAGAGTAAAAGCCTCCCTCTGTTCCCAAATACGGAGTATTTGTCTTTCTACAGATTTCAACAAGTGACTAGGTACGGAGAAAAATGAGTGAAGTGAGCGTAGAGGCATAGGGATACTGTAGAAAGGAAGTCCTCGCGATCCATTATTCCCCATCTCGGTCAGAGAGAACTATTCAACTAGTCTTCATAGTGAAGTGACAATACACGCTGTAGCAGATGTGACACGTAATTAATAAGCTGAACCAGCGTGTTGGTGTTACTAAATCAGCCTTACCCAGTACTGCCATCTCTTCGTCTTCCTCCTCTCTTCTTCTTCCTCCTCTCTTCCCCATCGTCGGCCGCACACCATTTACCCCCGCTCACTGCTCAACCACACGAGGAGAAACTTCTTCGCTCGCCCGCCCGAATCCACTTCCCTGCTGGCTCGCAGGCACCGAAAACCCCAATGGCAGAACCGACTGACACGCAGAGCCGCGATTGGAATTCCCTCCCCGATGTTCTCTTGGAGCAGATCTGTAGTCATATGGACCTACTCAGCACCGTCTGTCTAGCCGCATGCTCGGTGTCTTTGTACCGTCTACTCGTCTGCAACCGGCCAGCTCTTTTCAAGACACCCTGCTTGCTGATGCCCGATCCTCGCAGGTGGCCCAGACACCGACTTGACGATCCTACGGAGGTTGTCGTGGTGCCCCTCGACATGCTACCACTACCCGTCCACCTGTCCTTCATGCGCGGCCACTACTGGGCGGGCATGAAGGCCAACTGGATCATCCTCATCCACCACACCGGTAGTCCGTGGCGTCTCGCGGATATCTACACCCAGTGAGAGATCACCCTTCCATCGTTGGATACCGCCGCCATCGAGCCTCGCGGCCCGCTGGACACTCCTGCCTACTACACACGAGACGGGTCAAGCTTTTGGCTCGACCTTTGTTTGCAGAAAGTTGTAATCTGCGAAGTGCCCACACCATCAGAAGACTACATGGATTACAAGCTCATTGCCTTGTTCAACATGGGATTAGTCTATCTGGAATCCGGTCGCCATACATGGTTATGGCTCATCATCAATCCTGTTGAGGCAACATTTATGTCTGATGCTATAGTGCACGATGGCATCATTTACACGGTCGACGCACAGATTGGCTGCCTATACTGGTGAAATCTATCGTCGTGTAATTGTTCTATCTCATCTCATCTTTACCTTATGAATACGACTGCCTATTCATTTGTTACAAATTTAGAATGCATAGCATGTCTATAACCACATCATTGCTATATGTTCCTCTCATTTCCTAGATTTTTATGACCACACATGTTATTGTTAGAGTTGATATGAGAACAATTGGCATCTAATGATTGTTAGAATACATATTATGAGCATAACATCATGATTGCTATATGTTACTCTCGTTTACAAGATTTTTATAACAACGCATGTTATTGCTTAGAGTTGATATGAGAACAGTAGTAGTAAGTGCTATGGTAGAATATGAGTAGGCGTTGTCATAGTTGTTTTCCTCTCATTGCTACATGATATTTGAACCATGACATATTGCTAGAATATGAAATCCATTGGCTTATTTTTTTAACTTGGGGTATGATTATGACCACGGCATTGCAATTCTCTGTCTATGATATATGTCACTGTTATAATAATCTTAATTCCACACATACTCTGAACATGATTGTTTATTTTTGTCCTTTTGGTCTCCAATTTGAATTGTTGCAGCAGACGCAAATGCGCTGGCCTTCATGATTCCAGGACCTGGAATCATACCAGCCGATGAGTGGTGGTTTATCACTCGTTCAGCTGACGGCGGTCATTTGATGCTCATTCGCACGTACCAAATTGACCAAACCATTACATCAAACCACATGCAGTACAATGCGTGGGGCGTTCGTGACATTGATGGCTATGGCTGCTTCGTGTTCGAGAAAGATCCCAGCTCCATTGGGCCAGGCGTATTCAACTAGAGGCGGGTTTACAGCCTCGGCAACCACTCCTTGTTCCTCGGGCTCAATTATCCGATCATCCAACCAATCATCGATCATATCACCGGCGATGATTACTGTGCTATGCAACTTCCATTCGCGAGGGGGCTGTGTTTACACATCATACCATGGGTTTCATGAATCACCATATCCAGAGATTTGTTGACACGGCTTGTTGCCAGATAATCTTCAGTGTGTGAAAGGCATCAAGCTTCCATGCGATGGATGGCTTTTGCAAACCCAACATGTGGCGATGTGGTTCATGCCAACAGCAAATACGCACAACTTGATTCGTGCTGATATCTAGATTGAGCCATGTATTCTGTTGTTGTAGCACGACCCTCTTTTGTTGGATATTATGTACTATTGTTAGTTTGAAGCACTCCTCTAGTTTGAAGGATAGATACCTTCTTGGGATCAAGTGCATCCTAAGTCACCTGCATGGGATGTACTGATAATGATGATGGAGATGCTTGTAAAAGCCATATATATATATCAGTTAGGCTTCAAGTGCGTACTTGTTAGTTAAACCTGTGTATAAATTGTGACACTAAATACGACTAGTAAGTAGTACAGTAGCAGTACCAGTATACGTCGGTCAAATTATTCATCATGTCCACACATTGAATTGACGTGACAACACGCTGCGCGTGAGGTGACACAAGAATCCCGGTGGCGTGTTTGGGTATTCTGGACTTCAGATTTGGAGTACCACTTATCTGTCGAAATCTTTCATCATTCACTTAAAACAGTCGATTGATCATACATTGAGTACCATATAACTGGAATTACCAATGCAAGTCGAAGAAGGATTGGTCGGTGCTGTCGGCTGGCGTCAAGTTCGATCCCACGGATCAGGAGCTGATCGAGCACCTTGAGGACAAAGTGAGTGCTGACAGCGCGAGATTTCAGTCTCTCGTCGATTTGTTCATACCAACCATCAACAGCGAGCACGGCATATGCTACACCCAACCTGTGAAACTTTCAGGTAAGACACCGATCGGCCTTCTACTTGCACAAACATATTCCTTTGTTTATAGCTCTATTTTTCTTTTTAGACGCAGACCTGGTGAAGCAATTACAATTTGACAGTTAATAAAAAGTGAAACAAGTGACTGCAACATGCCAAAGATGTTATGAAAATGCCAACTAGGTACACTAAAACCTGTATTCCACAATACTGCAGGTATCACACTGAGTGGCCTAAGGAAGCATTTCTTCCAGCGCAATTCCAGGGCGCTCAAAAGCGGCACGTGGACGCGTCGCAAGATACAGTCGGAGTGTGGCATGCACGCGATGTGGCACAAGACCGGCAATACCTTGCCGGTGATGGTCAACGGCCGGCAAACGGGCAGCAAAAAAGGTTCTGGTGCTGCACACCAACAAGAACTTCGACTAGCAGAGGACCAACTAGGTGATGCACCAGTACCACCTCGGGGACCTGGAGCAACAGAAGGAGCGGGAGCTGGTCCTCTACAAGATTTTCTACCAGACAAACACTAGGGCCAGGAGTAAAAAGATTATAAGTTAGTTTGGTATTGGTAGTTGTACTACCTTGTCGTCCGCAAGTTGGTATTGTTGTTAACGATCTTTTGGTATGAACTTGCATTTGCTTCCAACCATCATGCCGAGGGTCGACGTGGATATAAAGCTGAATCATTTGTTTCGAAACGAATTTTCAGGCACCTGATTTTTATTTGATGGGTAGCATAAGCACCCGCCATTCGAATTCCCAGTTCTCCAATTTTTTCGAAACAAGTGCATGCACTTATTATCATGATAAAAAAACAATATTCGTGATGCATCCCAGTTATCAGTCTGTACTTGCAGAATTCTCTTGTTTATTGAGCACGTATATTGTTTTTTCAGGTCGAGCAAGTTTCAACTGGGCTGTAGACTGCCCAGGGTTGGTTTTGTTTTTAATAGGCCCAGCCCATGACGACAACGGGGCACAAAGATCCAGCAAGTATCTACTAGCCTCTAGCCCGCCAGCGTTAGTTATATTTTGTCTTACAACATCTGCAGGCAGTTTTTTTACTGAATCAAACACACAACCCAGTTCTATTATCCTCTTGAAACGCATGTCCTACATCCATTTTCTAATCTCTACCTATGGTTTTACTAGTTCATATACACATATCATTATATTGAAAACACATAAAATTCCCTTTTCATATTTACATCCTTATTTTTGTTGTTTTTTCCTACCCAGCGCTTATTTTTTACCACTGGTTTTCCCTTAAACCAAATCAATTGTCCCACGTCTTATTTGCTTACAAAAACAAAACGATTTTTTGGCAAATCAATAAGTTCTTAAAAAAATTATCATTTTGGGATTACAACAGTTCGGACTCCACCAAAATATGCAAAATAAGGTTGAACTTTTTGACCGTGGTCCTGGGCAGAAAATGGGTTGTAATAAATTACTTAAGAATTAGCAAATGGGCTGCAAATTATAAAAAAATGCAAATGGGCTTTATGTTGTCTGCCACAGATTTGGAGGCTGACTTGTGGGCCTACTAAGTTCATGCGTACACAAGGTTTCTCAAAAAAGAAACTTAGTCAACAATCGACTCTACCAGCGTCAGACCGTTAGATGTCAATCTAACGGCAATCGTGCTTCTTCAGTCTATGATCTTCCTGCCCCAGCCGCCCAAACCAGCGCCGTCGGAACCGCCTGCTCCCGCCTCCCATGGCCGGCAGTGCTGCCGGGCAGCCCTCACGGCCCATCATACTCGCATCCCTGGCATGTCTATCCCTCTACTCACCCACACCTCCTGTTATTTTCTGGCGATGGCAGCCGAACCAGTCAACCCTCGTACTCTCCACCGCGTGGGCAACCGCTGCCGTGTCTTCCCCGGCTCCGTGTCGTTCCCTTCGTAGGCCTCGCCGTCGTCCACCGCCCTGGTGCTCTCGGCGCGGCGTGGTCAACGATGTCCATCCAACGTCCGTAGTGCTTCTTCAACCTCTGGTCTTCTTGCCCCAGATGCCCAAAGCAGCGCCGGTCGTGTCGCATGCTCCTGCCTCCCGTGGCCGGCTGTGCTGCCGCGGAGGCCTCACCGTCCCCATACTACTCCCACCGCTGGCCAGGCCATCCCTCCACTCACCCACTCCCCCTGTTATTCTGTGGCCACGGCAGCGTCACACCGCAGCCGAACTAGTGAACCCCCGTACTCCTCTCCGCGTGGGCATCCACTGCCGCGTCTTCCCCGGCTCCGCGTCGTCCACCGCCGTGGTGCTCTTCGCACAGCATGGTCAATGTGGTCAACGACCGACTTCCATTAGAAGAGTACTATACGTGGAAGGCTGACAACTGGGTCCACGGCAGCCACAAGGAAGTGCCTCCTTATTATGCACAAAATAATTATTCCTCCACCTGATAGCAGGGACCCACCGGACGGGCCACCAGTATTTCGCAGAAAAAACCTTTCCCCCTGACCGCTGGGACCCACCGAACGGGCCACCGTATTTCACGAAAAAAACGTTTGCCCTCACTGCTGGGACCCACCGGACGTACCACCGTATTTCGTGAACCCCCCCCCCCCCCCCCCCCCCCCCCCCCCCCCCCCCCCCCCCCCCGGCTGTCAGCTCGGACCCACCGGAAGTGCCTACTTATTACGCGCAAAAAATGAATACTCTCCGTGCTAGCTGGGACCCACCATGGTGGGAAGCTGACTTGTGGGCCTACTAAGTGGACGGGGACGGAGGGCTTTGTCAACTTAGTCAATATGAACGATTCTAGCTCCAGTGACCGTACGATGTCCATCCAATGGCCGTCATGCTTCTTCAATCTCTGCTCTTCCTGCTCCAGCCGCTCAAACAAGCGCCGACGGGACTGCCTACTCCCTCCTCCCCGCGGCCGACTCTGCTGCCGCGCAGGCCTCACCGCCCCATCATACTCCCATTGTTGGCCTAGCCATCCCTCTACTCACCCACACCTGCTGTTATTCTCCGGCGACGACAGCCGAACCAGTAAACCCTCGTACAGTCGTACTCCCCTCCGCGTGGGAAACAACTACCGAGTCTTCCCTGCCTCCGTGTCGTTCCCTTCCTAGGCATCGCCGTCGTCCACCGCCCTGGTGCTCTCGGCGCGGCCTGGTCAACATGGTCAACGACCGACATGCATCTGAAGTGGACTGTACGTGGAGAGGCCGACAGCTGGGTCCACGGTCGCACGCAAGGAAATGCCTCCTTATTACGCGCAAAATAATGATTCCTCCACCTGACATCAGGGACACACCAAAAGGGCCTCTGTATTTCGCAAAAAAAACGTTACCGCCGCTGACAGCTCGGACCCACCAGCTATATCTTCGCACGCAAGGAAGTGCCTCCTTATTACGCACAAAAAAATGAATACTCCCCCTGTTAGCTGGGACCCAGTATAGTGGCAGGCTGACTTGTGGGCCTACTAAGTTGACGGGGACGGAGGGCTTTGTCAACTTAGTCAATATGCATGATTCTAGCTCCAGTGACCGTACGATGTCCATCCAACGACCTTAGTGCTTCTTCAACCTCTGGTCTTCTTGCTCCAGCTGCCCAAACCAGCGTCGATCGTGCCTCGTGCTCCTGCCTCCCATGGCCGGCTGCGATGAGGTGGAGGCCTCACCGCCCCCTACTACTCCCACCGCTGGCCAGGCCATCCCTCTACTCACCCACACCCCCTGTTATTCTGCGGCGATGGCAGCCTCACACCGCAGCGAACCAGTGAACCCTCATACTCCTCTACGCATGTGCATCCACTGACGCGTCTTCCCCGGCTCCGCGTCGTCCCCTTCCTAGGCCTCGCCGTCGTCCACCGCCCTGGTGCTCTCGGCGCGGCGTGGTCAACGTGGTCAAGGAACGGCTTCCATCGGATGTGGACTGTACGTGGAGAGGCTGATAGCTGGGTCCACGGCCGCAGCAAGGAAGTGCCTCCTTATTACGTGCAAAATAATTATTCCTCCACCTGACAGCGGGGACCCACCAGACGGGCCACCATATTTCGCGAAAAAAACGTTTCCCCCCTGACTGCTGGGACCCACCAGCTACACCTTCGCACGCAAGAAAGTGCGTTCGGGCAGAAAAAACCGATTCGCCCCCCTGACTGCTGGGACCCACCAGCTACATCTTCGCACGCAAGGAAGTGCCTGACAGTCGGGACCCACCTGATCGAAGCGTACGTAGCATTGTCATTCTGGTCGCAAACGTGTACGTACATACTGGTCGATGTAGAGGCGTGCACGTGTCGATGTAGAGGCGTGCACGTGTCGTAGTAGAGGCACGCACGTGTCGTAGTAGAGGCGCGCACGTAGCATGTACACGTACGTACAGCGGCCAGGGTGCAAGAAAGAAAATACGGCCACATATGTGTACATACGGGCGGGGTCTCGAACGCCTACTCACGCATACGTATTGCCAGGGCTCGTGTACATGGCTGGGTCGGAACAGAGAAACAGCGTCGTCGTCATGTTCATGGGGAGGCAACGGAATGCGTCGTGTTCATGGGGAGGCAACGGAATGCTTCGTGTTCATGGGGAGGCAACGGAATGCGTCGTGTTCATCGGGAGGCAACGGAACGCGTGGGAGCCAACCAGCTGGGTCGGAACGGAATGCGTGGTCGTGTTCATCGGGAGGGCTTGGACGGAACATGCAATGGAAACGGGGTCTGGCGTACCGCAGAAGGGAGGAAACGGACCTCGTACGGTCGAAACGAGGGTCCTGTTGATCGGGAGGGGTGTGGCGTACCGCAAAAACGGAGGAAACAGACCTCATACGGTCGAAACGGGAGTCCTGTTGATCGGGAGGTGTGTGGCGTACCGCAAAACGGACGAAACGGACCTCCTACGGTCGAAATGGGGATCATGTTCATCGGGAGGGGTGTGGCGTACCGCAAAACGGGACTCCACGGGATATTGTCCATCTCCATCGTCGACCTCCTCCAGCCTCCACGGGCTCCTGTTCATCCAGCCTCCACCGCGCGCTACTCCATCGGCTACTATTCAACCACCCCTCCACCATCTACTGTTCATCCAGCCCTTCACACCACGGGGTCCTGTTCAACCACCCCTCCACGGGCACCCCTCCACGTCTACTGTTCATCCAGCCCTCCACCACACCACGGGGTCCTGTTCATCCAGACGCAACGCCACCGCTCACTGTTCATCCAACCCCCCCCCCCCCCCCCCCCCCCCCCCCCCCCCCCCCCGCAACGCTCACTGTTCATCCAATCGACCGGCTTCAGTTAGCAGCAGTAGCGAAGGAATCACTCGATCGGTTCAATTGACAGCCATCGATCGATCGCTCAGGTTCAGTAACGCGTAGCCTGCAGTGCAATTGCTCGGGTTCCGTTAGAGCCCAACGCCTCGCTCGGGTTCAGTTCGAGCCAATGCCTCGCACACACGCGCGCACGTGTATGAGAGAAACGCGCATCGCTCGGCCCCCGACCTCCCACCGTAACCGGGAACTCCCCGAAATTTTCCTCCCCCTCGCGTCTACCATGGTTTTTTCCGTCATGGACGGCCCAAAGAATGTCATGCAGCTGCGTCTCCGGCCCGCCCAAGACGAAAAGCCCATTTTTTGTCATGATTTTTTGCCATAGAAGTAGGAGCCCACCACATCTATGATGATACCGGGTTTTGTCACAATTATCGTCATAGAAGTGTCATATGTATGACAGAAAAAAAATTCGTTCGGCCCAAAATGTCACGGATGTGTCTTTTTTTTGTAGTGTTGGGTTCTCCATTCATCTAACAAGCTTATATCAAATAACCTATTTTCACCAACAAGTTTGAAATCATAATTGAGTTCTTTAATTGCCCAATAAGCTTTATGTTCTAACTCAATAGGCAAATGACAGGTTTTTCCATAAACCATTTTATAAGGAGACATACCCATAGGATTTTTATAAGCTGTTCTATAAGCCCAAAGTGCATAATTTAATTTCTTAGACCAATTCTTCCTGGACCTATTGACAGTCTTTTGCAAAATCAACTTTATTTCTCTATTGCTAAGTTCAACTTGACCACTAGACTGAGGATCATAGGGTGATGCAATTCTATGGTTAACATCATACTTGGCAAGCATTTTACGGAAAGCACCATGAATAAAGTGTGAACCACCATTAGTCATTAAGTATCTAGGGACTCCAAACCTTGGGAAAATAACTTCCTTAAGCATTTCAATAGTGGTGTTGTGATCAACACTACTAGTTGGAATAGCTCCTACCCATTTAGTAACATAATCAACAGTAACCAAAATATGTGTGTACCCATTAGAGGAAGGAAAAGGTCCCATGTAATCAAATACCCAAACATTAAAAGGCTCAACAGCAAGTGAATAATTCATAGGCATTTCTTGATGCTTACCGATATTACCTATTCTTTGACATTCATCACAAGATGAGACAAACTTACGGGCATCCTTGAAGAGAGTAGGCTAATAAAATCCATATTGCAATACCTTGTGAGCAGTTCTATCTCCAGCATGATGCCCTCCATAAGCCTCGGAGTGACATTTCCATAGGATTTGTCCCTGTTCATGCTTAGGTACAACGTCTAATAATACCATCTACTCCTTTATAAATATGTGGGTCATCCCAAAAGTAATGTCTTAAATCATAGAATATTTTTTTTTCTTTTGTTGATATGTGAAGCTAGGTGCCAAATATTTAGCAACAATGTAATTAGCATAGTCAACATACCAAGGAGTAGCATTAGCAACATTTATTGCAGCTAACTGCTCATCTGGAAAACTATCATCAATAGGAAGTGGGTCATCAAGCACATTTTCAAGCCTAGACAAATTATCAGCTACGGGGTTCTCAGCTCCTTTTCTATCAATGATATGTAAATCAAATTCTTGTAACAAGAGAACCCAACGAATAAGTCTAGGTTTAGCATCTTTCTTTTCCATCAGATATTTAATAGCAGCATGGTCTGTGTGAATAGTTACTTTGGAATCAACAATATAAGGTCTAAATTTAGCACAAGCAAACACCACTGCTAAGAATTCTTTTTCAGTAGTAGCATAATTCCTTTGAGCATTGTCTAGAGTTTTACTAGCATAATGAATAACATTAAGTTTCTTATCAACTCTTTGTCCTAGAACAGCACCAACAGCATAATCACTAGTACCACACATAATTTCAAAAGGCAAGTTCCAATCAGGTGGTTGAACAATAGGTGCATATATTAGTGCTTTCTTGAGTGTTTCAAAGGCTTCTAAACAATCATCATCAAAAACAAAAGGAACATCCTTTTGCAAAAGACTAGTGAGAGGCCTAGAAATTTTAGAGAAGTCTTTAATGAACCTCCTATAGAAACCAGCATAACCTAGGAAACTACGAATACCTTTGATGTCCTTAGGACATGGCATTTTCTCAATAGCATCAACCTTAGCTTGGTCCACTTCAATACCTCTTTCAGAAACTTTATGACCCAAGACAATGCCTTCATTAACCATAAAGTGGCACTTCTCCCAACTCAAGACAAGATTAGTTTGTTCACATCTACGCAAAACTCGCTCAAGATTGCTTAAACAATCATCAAAAGACTTCCCATAAACAGAAAAGTCATCCATAAAAACCTCAACAATCTTTTCACAAAAGTCGGAGAATATAGCAGTCATACATCTTTGAAAGGTAGCGGGTGCATTACATAAACCAAAAGGCATACGTCTATAAGCATAGGTTCCAAATGGACAAGTAAAAGTGGTCTTTTCTTGATCAGGTTGAGAAACAGGTATTTGTGAAAAGCCAGAATATCCATCTAGGAAGAAAAGTGTGTGTGCTTAGATAATCTTTCAAGCATTTGATTGATAAAAGGCAAAGGGTAATGATCTTTTCTAGTAGCTTTATTTAATTTTCTAAAATCTTTTACAATTCTATAACCTGTAACAATTCTTTGTGGAATGAGTTCATTCTTATCATTAGGAACAACAGTAATACCTCCTTTCCTAGGAACACAATGAACATGACTTACCCATCTACTATCAGCTATAGGATAAATTATACCTGCTTCCAGAAGTTTTAATATTTCCATTCTTACCACCTCTTTCATCTTCAAATTTAACCGACGTTGGTGATCAACAACCGGTTTAGCATCAAGTTCCATATTAATTTTGTGCTGACATAGAGTGGGACTAATGCCCTTTAAATCATCAAGGGTATATCCAATAGCAGCTCGGTGCTTCCTTAGAACTTTCAATAATCTTTCTTCTTCATGTTTGAAAAGTTAGCACTAATAATAACAGGATATATCTTCTTTTCATCAAGATAAGCATATTTCAAAGTGTCTGACAATTGTTTTAATTCAAACATAGGATCACCCTTAGGTGAGGAGGACCTCCAAGAGTTTCAATAGGCAGATTGTGTTTAAGCAGAGACGTTGTTCAAAGAAAATATTATCTAGTTCATTTCTTTCATGCATATGTAAATCATTCTCATGGTCTAGCAAATATTGTTCTAAAGGATCAGTAGGTGGCACAACAATAGAAGCAAGACCAATTAATTCATCCTTGCTAGGCAATTCTTTTTTCATGATGGTTC
The DNA here is from genome assembly GCF_003073215.2 of Triticum urartu. NCBI lineage: Eukaryota > Viridiplantae > Streptophyta > Magnoliopsida > Poales > Poaceae > Triticum > Triticum urartu. The sequence goes on along the minus strand of NW_024112181.1, from coordinate 29,408 downwards.
CTACTAAACTTGGAAAAATTAAACTCGTGAGACTCATCACCAAAGCTAACACCCACAGTTTGTTTCTGACAATATATCTTAGCATTAACTGTGTTCAAGGAAGGTCTACCAAAGATAATGGGACAAAAGTCATCTTGTGGGGAACCAAGAACAAGAAAATCACCAGGGTATTTTATTTTTCCGCACAATACTTCTACATCTCTAATAATCCCACAAGGTGATATGGTGTCTCTATTTGCAAGTTTAATAGTGCCATCTATGTCTTCTAACTCTGTAGGTGCTATGTCTTCTCTAATTTCTTGATATAACTTGTAAGGAATAGCACTCACACTAGCACCCATGTCACATAAACCATGATAACAGTGATCTCCTATTTTAACTGAAATGACAGGCATGCCAACAACTGGTCTATTGTTATCCCTTCCATCAGGTTTAGCAATTCTAGCATCTTCTTCACAGAAATAAATAACATGCCCATCTATATCTTCTTCTAAGAGATCTTTAACCATATCAATGCTAGGTTTTACTTTAATTTGTTCATCAGGTTTAGGTGTTCTAACATAACTTCTATTAACCACAGTTGAAACTTTAGTATGCTCCTTTATCCTAACAGGAAAAGGAGGTTTCTCAAAATAAGCAGTCGGTACAACTAGATCAACATTATAAAGTATAGCTTCTTATTTAACTGGTACCAGTTCTTCAATTTCTTCTTTAATAGGTGGGTAATATATAAAACACTTCTCCTTAGGGAGTTCAACATGAGTAGCAAATGATTCACAAAAGGAGGCTACTATCTCAGAGTCAAGTCCATATTTAGTGCTAAATTTTTGAAAAGCATCGGTATCCATAAAAGATTTAACACAATCATACTTATGTTTAATACCTGACTCTTTACCTTCGTTGAGTTCCCAATCTTCAGAGTTGTGTTTAATTCTTTCCAAAAGATCCCACCAGAATTCAATAGTCTTCTTCATAAAAGAACCATCACAAGAAGTATCGAGCATGGTTTGATCATTACAAGAAAGCCGAGCATGAAAATTCTGGATAATAATTTCTCTTGAGAGCTCATGATTGGGGCATGAATATAACATTGACTTAAGCCTCCCCCAAGCTAGAGCGATACTTTCTCCATCATGGGGCCAAAAATTATATATATAATTCCTATCACAATGAACTAGACGCATAGGATATTTTTTTTGGTGGAACTCCAATTTCAGATGATTCCAATTCCATGATCCAATATCATCACATAACCTATACCATACCAATGCTTTTCCCTTCAAAGATAAAGGGAAAACCTTTCTCATCACCTCATCTCCGGGTAAACCTGCAAGCTTAAACAATCCACAAATTTGTTCCACATATATCAAGTGCATATCAGGATGTTCAGTTCCATCTCCTACATAAGGATTAGCTAGCAGTTGTTCTATCATACCCGAAGGAATTTCATATTCAATATTTTCAGTAGGTGCAGTAGGTTGAGGGGTAACTAATTGTGGTTCCGGACGAGGTGAAGATACCCCGAACATACCCCTCAAAGGATTGTTTTCCATAGTAACAAGTGACAATAAATTTCAGCACACTATATAAATGTTTCCTTACCGAATTCCACTTACCAGAAGCGCTTCACTCCCTGGCAACAGCGCCAGAAAATAGCCTTGATGACCCACAAGTATAGGGGTCAATTGTAGCTCTTTTTGATAAGTAAGAGTGTCGAACCCAACGAGGAGCAGAAGGAAATGACAAGTAGTTTTCAGTAAGGTAGTGTTTGCAAGTGCTGAAATTGTAAGTAGCGAGTAGTTTGATGGCAAGGTAATTTGTAATGAGCAAGTAAAGATAATTGTAACAAGTGTGCATCAAGTTAGCCCAATAATTTTGAGGCAAAGGACAGGATAAAATAGTTTCTTATAATGAGCAAAGTGTTCTTGAGGGTACACAGGAATTTCATCTAGTCATTTTCATCATATTGGTTTGATTTGTGTTCGCTACTTTGATAATTTGATATGTGGGTGGACCGGTGCTTAGATGATGTTCTTACTTGAACAAACCTCCTACTTATGATTAACCCTCCCGCAAGCATCTGCAACTACGAGAAAAGTATTAAGAATAAATTCTAATCATAGCATTAAACTCTAGGATCCAATCGGTCCCTTACGGAATAGTGCATAAATTGGTGTTTAAGTTTCTGTCACTCTCGCAACCCACCATCTATTTACTAATCCACAATGCACTCCCTTAGGCCCAAATATGGTGAAGTGTCATGTAGTCGATGTTCACATGACACCACTAAGGGAATCACAACATACATACTATCGAAATATCGAACACATATCAAATTCACATGATTACTTGCAACATGATTTATCTCGTGACCTCAAGAACAAAGGTAACTACTCACAAACAACAAACATGCTCATGATCAGAGGGGTATTAATATGCATAATGGATCTGAACATATAATCTTCCACCAAATAAACCATATAGTAATCAACTACAAGATGTAATCAACACTACTAGTCACCCCCTAGCAACAATCTATAGTTCCGGTAACAAGATTGCATAAAAGAGATGAACTAGGGTTTGGGATGAGATGGTGTTGGTGAAGATGTTTATGGAGATTGCCCTCCCAAAGATGGGAGAGTTGTTGGTGATGATGACGACGGTTATTTCCCCCTCTGGGAGGGAAGTTCCCCCAGCGGAATCGCTTCGCCGTAGGGCAAAAGTGCTCCTGCCCAAGTTGTGCCTCGAGGCGACGGTGCTTCGTCCTAAAAGTCCTCCTATGATTTTTTCTAGTTCAAAACCACTTATATACCAAAAGATGGGCACCGGAGGTGGGCCGGGGAGGCCACAACCCACCAGGGCGCGCCTGGGGGGCCTGGCGCGCCCAGGTGGGTTGTGCCCACTTGGTGGCCCCCCTCTGGTGTTTATTGGCTCCAATATTCCTCAAATAATTCATAAAAATTCTCCGTAAAGTTTCGTCCCATTTGGAGTTGTGCAGAATAGGTGGCCTGACGTAGCTTTTCCGGGTCCAGATTTCCAGCTGCCGGAATTCTCCCTCTTGGTGTGTTCCTTGCAAATTATGAGAGAAAAGGCATTAGAATTACTCCAAAAAGCATTATTATGGATAAAAACATTATAAATAATAGTAAGAAAACATGATGCAAAATGGACGTATTAAGGTATCTGATGGTTTTCAGCATATAAATCGAAGCTCACTTCATGAGGATTATTTCTAGGCAAGAAAGTAAAGCTCTGAACAAAGATGTTTGTGAGGATGTGGTGCTGGTCACACTCATCTGTGATGAAGTCGGTGAGGCCGGCATTAGCAATATATTGCTCCATGCTATATTATCTATTGTTTTGGACTATATTGGGCTTTATTTTCCACTTTTATATTATTTTTGGGACTAACCTATTAACCGGAGGCCCAGCCCAGAATTGCTGTTTTTTGCCTATTTCAGTGTTTCGGAGAAACAAAATATCAAACGGAGTCCAAACGGAATAAAATCTTCGGGAACATGATTTTCTCACCGAACGTGATCCAGGAGACTTGGACCCTACTCCATGGGGTCAAAGAGGAGGTCACGAGGGTGGGGGGCGCCCCCCTAGGGCGCGCCCCCTGCCTCGTGGGCCCCTCGGTGCTCCACCGACGTACTCCTTCCTCCTATATATACACACGTACCCCCAAACGATCAGAATAGGAGCCAAAAACCTAATTCCACCGCCGCAACTTTCTGTATCCACGAGATCCCATCTTGGGGCCTGTTCCGGAGCTCCGCCGGAAGAGGGCCGTCATCACGGAGGGCTTCTACATCATGATAGCCTCTCCGATGAAGTGTGAGTAGTTTACCTCAGACCTTCGTGTCCATAGTTAGTAGCTAGATGTCTTCTTCTCTCTCTTTGAATCTCAATACAAAGTTCTCCCCCTCTCTTGTGGAGATCTATTCGATGTAATCTTCTTTTTGCGGTGTGTTTATTGAGATTGATGAATTGTGGGTTTATGATCAAGTCTATCTATGAATAATATTTGAATCTTCTCTGAATTCTTTTATGTATGACTGGTTATCTTTGCAAGTCTCTTCGAATTATCCGTTTGGTTTGGCCAACTAGATTGGTAGTTCTTGCCATGGGAGAAGTGCTTAGCTTTGGGTTCGATCTTGCGGTGTCCTTTCCTAGTGACAAAAGGGGCAGCAAGGCACGTATTGTATCGTTGCCATCGAGGATAACAAGATGGGGTTTATTTCATATTGCATGAATTTATCTCTCTACATCATGTCATCTTGCTTAAGGCGTTACTCTGTTTTTAACTTAATACTCTAGATGCATGCTGGATAGCGGTCGATGAGTGGAGTAATAGTAGTAGATGCAGAATCGTTTCGGTCTACTTGTCACGGACGTGATTCCTATATACATGATCATGCCTAGATATTCTCACAACTATGCTCAATTCTGTCAATTGCTCAACAGTAATTTGTTCACCCACCGTAGAATACTTATGCTCTTGAGAGAAGCCACTAGTGAAACCTATGGCCCCCGGGTCTATTCTCATCATATCAATCTCCATCACTTTAATCTTGCTTTGCTTTTTTACTTTGCTTTTACTTTTTACTTTGCATCTTTATACCAAAAATACCAAAAATATTATATCTATTAGATCTCACTCTCGTAAGTGACCGTGAAGGGATTGACAACCCCTAATCGCATTGGTTGCAAGTAGCTATCGTTTTGTGCGGGTACGAGGGACTTGAGCGTGGCCTCCTACTGGATTGATACCTTGGTTCTCAAAAACTAAGGGAAATACTTACGCTACTCTGCTGCATCATCCCTTCCTCTTCGGGGAAAACCAACGCAAGCTCAAGACGTAGCAAGAAGGATTTCTGGCACCGTTGTCGGGGAGTCTACGTAAAAAGTCAACATACCAAGTACCCATCACAATCCCTATCTCTCGCATTACATTATTTGCCATTTGCCTCTCGTTTTCCTCTCCCCCCCCTATTCACCCTTGCCGTTTTATTCACCCTCTATCTCTCTATCCTCCCTCTCTTTTCCGCTTGCCTCTTGTTTGCCCGTATGCTAGTTTGCTTGCTTGTTTGTCGCGATGGCTCAACCGAGATTTGGTGATCTCCACCTCAAAAGGTTAGAGGAGATCAAAACCAACATTAGGAAGTTTATGGTGTTGCAATTTGAGCATAATAATTTCTTTAGAAACGAGCTTAAGGGACAAAAAAGTTTTATGAGTTATACGAATAAAGAGCTAGATGATATGTCTAAAGAATTTGATGGTATAAGATCCCAAATTGCTCGTCTAGAAAAGATGACTGCTGAAATTTCGGATATGCAAGCCACCTTAGTCAATAAGATGGCCGTTGAACCGAATGCCTATGAAAATCAAGATGAAGATCTAAAAGTTATTGATGTGTCCCCTATTAAATATTTGTTTTGCAATATGAATCTTGATGAAACTGAATATGATCTTCATTTACCTAGAAGGCATTCTAAAAATTTGGAGTATTTAGATCTTAATGATGAAATTGATGAAAGTGGGATTGAAAGAAATAAAAATCTAGATGTTGCTAAACCTACTATATTGGATTTCAAGGAATTTAATTATGAAAGTTGTTCTTGAATTGATTTTATTTCCTTGTTGCAATCCGTGCTAAATTCTCCACATGGTTATAGTCAAAATAAAGCCTTCACCGAACATATTGTTGATGCATTGATGCAATCTTATGAAGAAAAATTTGAGTTGAAAGTTTCTATCCCTAGAAAACTCTATGATGAGTGGGAACCAACTATTAAAATTAAAATTAAAGATTATGAGTTTTATGCTTTGTGTGATTTGGGTGCTAGTGTCTCTACTATTCCCAAGACTTTGTGTGATTTACTAGATTTCCGTAATTTTGATGATTGCTCTCTAAACTTGCATCTTGCATATTCCACTATTAAGAAACCTATGGGAAGGATTAATGATGTTCTTATTGTTGCAAATAGGAATTATGTGCCCGTAGATTTCATTGTTCTTGATATAGATTGCAATCCTTCTTGCCCTATTATTCTTGGTAGACCTTTCCTTAGAACGGTTGGTGCGATTATTGATATGAAGGAAGGGAATATTAGATTTCAATTTCCATTAAAAAAGGGCATGGAACACTTTCCTAGAAAGAAAATAAAATTACCATATGAAACTATCATGAGAGCCACTTATGGATTGCCTACCAAAGATGGAAATACCTAGATCTATCCTCGCTTTTATGCCTAGCTAGGGGCGTTAAACGATAGCGTTGTTGGGAGGCAACCCAATTTTATTTTTATTCCTTGCTTTTTGCTCCTGCTTAGTAATAAATAAATTATTTAGCCTCTGTTTTGGTTGTGTTTTTTTGTGTTTAATTAGTGTTTGTGCCAAGTAGAACCGTTGGGAAGACTTGGGGAAAGTCTTGTTGAACTTGCTGTAAAAAACAGAAACTTTAGCGCTCACGAGAACTGCTGTAATTTTTATTTGAAGAGTGCTATTTAGTTAATTCTTTTTGCAGATGATTAATAGATAAATTACTCACGTCCATAAATTTATTTTAGAATTTTTGGGGTTCCAGATTTGGCGCTAGCTACAGATTACTACAGACTGTTCTGTTTTTGACAGATTCTGTTTTTCGTGTGTTGTTTGCTTATTTTGATAAATCTATGGCTAGTGAAATAGTTTATAATCCATAGAGAAGTTGTAATACAGTAGGTTTAACACAAATATAAATAAATAATGAGTTCATTACAGTACCTTGAAGTGGTCTTTTATTTTCTTTCGCTAACGGAGCTCACGAGTTTTCTATTTTGAGTTTTGTGTTGTGAAGTTTTCAAGTTTTGGGTGAATTCTTTTGATGGATCATGGAACAAGGAGTGGCAAGAGCATAAGCTTGGGGATGCCCATGGCACCCCCAAGATAATCCAAGGACACCAAAAAGTCAAAGCTTGTGGATGCCCTGGAAGGCATCCCCTCTTTCATCCACTTCCATCGGTAATTTACTTGGAGCTATATTTTTATTCACCAACATGATATGTGTTTTGCTTGGAGCGTCTTGTATTATTTGTGTATTTGTGTCTTAGTATGCCACAATCATCCTTGCTGTGCACACCTTTTGAGAGAGCCATACATGAATTAAAATTTGATAGAATACTCTATGTGCTTCACTTATATCTTTTGAGCTAAGTAGTTTTGCTCTATGTGCTTCACTTATATCTTTTGAGCTATGTAGTTTTGCTCTATGTGCTTCACTTATATATTTTGAGCTAGTTAATTTTTCTCTATGTGCTTCACTTATATCTTTTGAGCGTTATAATTTTGCTCTATGTGCTTCACTTAGATCTTTTAGAGCATGGTGGTGGATTTGTTTTAAAGAAACTAGTGAACTCTCATGCTTCACTTAAATTATTTTGAGAGTCTCTTAATAGCATGGTAATTTGCTTAAGAAAAATATGCTTGGTATTCAAGATTTGTGAAACTTTCTTTTGAGTGTGTTGAATGCTAAGAAAATATTGAAACATGATAATTGTTTTGAGATATGGAGGTGATAATATTAAAGTAATGCTAGTTGAGTAGTTGTGAATTTAAAGAATACTTGTGTTAAAGTTTGTGATTCCCGTAGCATGCACGCATGGTGAACCGTTATGTGATGAAGTCAGAGCATGATTTATTTATTGATTGTCTTCCTTATGAATGGCGGTCGGGGACGAGCGATGGTCTTCTCCTACCAATCTATCCCCCTAGGAGCATGCGAGTAATACTTTGCTTTGATAACTTCTAGATTTTTGCAATAAGTATATGAGTTCTTTATGACTAATGTTAAGTCCATGGATTATACGCACTCTCACCCTTCCATCTTTGCTAGCCTCTCTAATACCGCGCACCTTTCGCCGGTATCATACACCTACCATATACCCTCCTCAAAACAGCCACCATACCTACCTATTATGGCATTTCCATAGCCATTCCGAGATATATTGCCATGCAACTTTCCACCATCTAGTTCATCATGACACATTCAGCATTGTCATATTGCTTAGCATGATCATGTAGTTAACATAGTATTTGTGGCAAAGCCACCATTCATAATTTCTTCATACTTGTCACTCTTGATTCATTGCATATCCCGGTACACCGCTGGAGGCATCCATATAGAGTCATACTTTGTTTTAGAATCGAGTTGTAAATAAATAAAAGTGTGATGATCATCATTTAACAGAGCATTGTCCCAAAAAAAAAAAGAGAAAAGCCAAAGAAAAAAAGGCCCCAAAAAAAAGAAAATAAATAAAAAGGGGCAATGCTACTATCCTTTTTTCCACACTTGTGCTTCAAAGTAGCACCATGATATAGCGAGTCTCATATATTGTGCTTTAAAGTAGCAACATGTTCTTCATATAGAGAGTCTCATATGTTGTCACTTTCATATACTAGTGAGAATTTTTCATTATAGAACTTGGCTTGTATATTCCAATGATGGGCTTCCTCAAAATTGCCCTAGGTCTTCGTGAGCAAGCAAGTTGGATGCACACCCACTTAGTTTCTTTTTGAGCTTTCATACATTTATAGCTCTAGTGCATTCGTTGCATGGAAATCCCTACTCACTCACATTGATATCTACTGATGGGTATCTCCATAGCCCATTGATACGACTAGTTCATGTGAGACTATCTTCCCCTCCTTTTTGTCTTCTCCACAACCACCATTCTATTCCACCTATAGTGCTATATCCATGGCTCACGCTCATGTATTGCGTGAAGATTGAAAAAGTTAGAGTATGAAACAATTGCTTGGCTTGTCATTGGGGTTGTGCATGATTTAAATACTTTGTGTGGTGAAGATGGAGCATAGCCAGACTATATGATTTTATAGGGATAACTTTCTTTGGACATGTTATTTTGAGAAGACATAATTGCTTTATTAGTATGCTTGAAGTATTATTATTTTTGTGTCAATATAAACTTTTGTCTTGAATCTCTCTAATCTGAATATTCATACCAGAATTAAGAAGATTTGCATTGCAATTATGCCAAGTAGCACTCCGCATCAAAAATTCTCTTTTTATCATTTACATACTCGAGGACGAGACAGAATTAAGCTTGGGGATGCCTGATACGTCTCCAACGTATCTATAATTTTTGATTGCTCCATGCTATATTATCTACTGTTTTGGACTATATTGGGCTTTATTTTCCACTTTTATATTATTTTTGGGACTAACCTATTAACCGGAGGCCTAGCCCAGAATTGTTGTTTTTTTGCCTATTTCAGTGTTTCAGAGAAACAGAATATCAAACGGAGTCCAAACAGAATAAAATCTTCGGGAACGTGATTTTCTCACCGAACATGATCCAGGAGACTTGGACCCTACTCCAGGGGGTCAAAGAGGAGGTCACGAGGGTGGGGGCTCCCCCCCTAGGGCGCGCCCCCTGCCTCATGGGCCCCTCAGTGCTCCACCGACGTACTCCTTCCGCCTATATATACACATGTACCCCCAAACGATCAGAACAGGAGCCAAAAACCTAATTCCACCGCCGCAACTTTCTGTATCCACGAGATCCCATCTTGGGGCCTATTCCGGAGCTCCGCCGGAAGAGGGCCGTCATCACGGAGGGCTTCTACATCATCATAGCCTCTCCGATGAAGTGTGAGTAGTTTACCTCAGACCTTCGGGTCCATAGTTAGTAGCTATATGGCTTCTTCTCTCTCTTTGAATCTCAATACAAAGTTCTCCCCCTCTCTTGTGGAGATCTATTCGATGTAATCTTCTTTTTGCGGTGTGTTTGTTGAGACCGATGAATTGTGGGTTTATGATCAAGTCTATCTATGAATAATATTTGAATCTTCTCTGGATTCTTTTATGTATGATTGGTTATCTTTGCAAGTCTCTTCAAATTATCCGTTTGGTTTGGCCAACTAGATTGGTAGTTCTTGCCATGGGAGAAGTGCTTAGCTTTGGGTTCGATCTTGCAGTGTCCTTTCCCAGTGATAGAAGGGGCAGCAAGGCACATATTGTATCGTTGCCATCGAGGATAACAAGATGGGGTTTATTTCATATTGCATGAATTTATCTCTCTACATCATGTCATCTTGCTTAAGGCGTTACTCTGTTTTTAACTTAATACTCTAGATGCATGCTAGATAGCGGTCGATGAGTGGAGTAATAGTAGTAGATGCAGAATCGTTTCGGTCTACTTGTCACAGACGTGATGCCTATATACATGATCATGCCTAGATATTCTTATAGCTATGCTCAATTCTGTCAATTGCTCAACAGTAATTTGTTCACCCACCGTAGAATACTTATGCTCTTGAGAGAAGCCACTAGTGAAACCTATGGCCCCTGGGTCTATTCTCATCATATCAATCTCCATCACTTTAATCTTGCTTTGCTTTTTACTTTGCTTTTACTTTTTACTTTGCATCTTTATACCAAAAATACCAAAAATATTATATCTATTAGATCTCACTCTCATAAGTGACCGTGAAGGGATTGACAACCCCTAATCGCGTTGGTTGCGATTAGCTATCGTTTTGTGCAGGTACGAGGGACTTGAGCGTGGCCTCCTACTGGATTGATACTTTGGTTCTCAAAAACTGAGGGAAATACTTATGCTACTCTGCTGCATCATCCCTTCCTCTTCGGGGAAACCAACGCAAGCTCAAGACGTAGCAGGGGTGTGCGTCCATTCGCATGGCCGTACTTCCGCCAACCTCCAAGGGTGGAGATCATTGTCAGAAGAGTCCTCAATAACACCCGTGGAGTTGTTCTTAGAGCCAAACTTCCTGAAGATATTCATATCCACGTACAATTTTCTTAAAATTAAAATTTTTGAGTGACAAAAATTTGTCAACAAAACTTTGTAAGATTGATAGCAACTACTCATAGGGATACATAGAGGCCATAGCAAGCATCCAAACTACTTAGAACACTAAGAATTCAACATACAATCACATCTACAGCAGCACCAAGAGTAGCTAATTACTCAAAGTATAAACCATTAAAACAAAAACTAATTGGACAAATGGTGGAGTCACATACCAAGCAACAATCCCCCAAAATAGTTTCGGAAATGGATCTTCGAGCAAAGAGATCGAAATTCACGGATTTGAGCTCAAGAACACGGGAGAGAGAGCAATGGGGATTTTTCTGGAGGTAAGTGATGATGTGGTATGAAGAGGTAAGTGAGGGGGCCACGTGGGGACCACAACCCACCAGGGCGCGCCTGGGGGTGTTGGCGTGCCCAGGTGGGTTCTGCCCACCTGATGCACCTCCCTCTGATGTTATTTGCACCAAAAATTCTAAAATATTCATAAAAAATCATATTAAATTTTTAGGGCATTTTGAGAACTTTTATTTTGGGTCATTTTTTATTGCACGGGAAATTTAGAAAACAGACAAAACATGGCATTTTATTTCATTTAACTAATAAAACAGAGAATAAAAAGTAGGGATAGAAAGTAGTGCTTACTAAATTCATCAACTTCATACCGTTAAAAAATGATCCATTAATAAGGTTGATCAAGTCTTATTAACAACCACTTTCGATTAGCATGAAATCGAAGAACTTTCGTAAATCACTAAGTTACCTCAATGGGGATATGCATTTCCCCAAGAATAAGCATGTCATATTTCTTTCTGACAGTAGGTAGAGGTATTTGAAAACTTCCAATAGTGATTGTTGGAGATTTCTCAATAACATTAATACCATTCACTTGGAATTGTTTCTTCGGAAAGTGCACCATATTCTCATTGGCATTAATATGAAAAGTGATCTTGCTTTTATTGCAATCAATAATAGCCCCTGCAGTATTCAAGAAGGGTCTACCAAGGATAATCGACATGTTGTCGTCCTCGGGCATCTCAAGTATGACAAAGTCAGTCAAATAGTAACATTAGCAACAACAACGGGCACATCCTCACAGATACCGATGGGTATGGCAGTTGATTTGTTAGCCATTTGCAAGGATATTTCAGTAGGTGTGAGTTTATTCAAGTCAAGTCTTTTATATAAAGAGAAAGGCATAACACTAACACCAGCTCCTAAATCACACAAAATAGTTTTCACATAATTCTTTTTGATAGAGCAAGGTATAGTTGGTATTCCCGGATCTCCAAGTTTTTTAGGTACTCCATCTTTAAAAGTGTAATTAGCAAGCATAGTGGAGATTTCAGCTTCTGGTATTTTTCTCTTATTTGTGATGATGTCTTTCATATACTTTGCATAGGGAGGCATTTTCAAGATATCAGTCAAGCGAGTACGCAAAAAGACTGGCCTTAGCATTTCAGCAAAGCGTTCAAATTCTTGATCATCATTCTTTTTAGTTGACTTGGGTGGAAAAGGCATAGGTTTTTGAACCCACGGTTCTCTTTCTTTACCGTGTTTCCTAGCCACAAAGTCTCTTTTGTCGTATCTTTTATTTTTAGCTTGTGGGTTATCAAGGTCAACAGGTGCTTCTATCTCAACATCAGTATCTGGTTCTTTATCATTGGTTGGTTGAGAGTCTTCATGAACCTCATAATTATCTTTTTCATTATCATTAGGTGAGTGTTCATTACCAGATTGAGTTTCAGCATCAGAGATAGAAATTTCATTATCATTATCAGGAGGTTTCTCTATTTCACGTTCACTAGGAGCATGTGAAGTCCTATCATTCTTATTTTTCTTTTTCTTTTTAGAAGGACTAGGTGCACTAGTGTTAGCCCTTTGTGAATCTTGTTCAATTCTTTTAGGGTGTCCCTCAGGATAAAGTGGTTCCTGAGTTATTTTACCTCCTCTAGTTGCAACTCTAATAGCAAAGTCGTTCATATTATTATTCATTTCATCAAGCAATTATCTTTGAGATTTACCAACTTGTTCTAACTGAGTTTGAACCATGGAAGCATGTTTTCCAACACCTCTAACATCATTTGAGATTCTAAATAACAAGTTACTCAAGCGAGTCATATTAGAATTATATTTCAATTGTTTCATAACATTTCCATTGAAGTGATCTTGTTTACTAATGTAGTTTTAAAACTCATAAAGGCATTGACTATGATGCATATTGTGAGGATTATCACTACCATTAAACTTCATAAGAGAATTTACCTCTACCACCTTAAGCATTGGTGGTGTATTAAGCCCATGTATTTCTTCAATAGGAGGTAAATGTTTAACATCCTCAGCTTTAATACCTTATTCCTTCCTATATTTCTTTGCCTCTTGGATATCTTCGGGGCTGAGATATAATATACCCCTCTTCTTCAGAGTGGGTTTAGGCGATGGTTCAGGAATAGTCCAATCATCATAATTTTACAATATGTTATTCAATAATTCCTCAGCTTGAGCAATAGTTCGTTCCCTGAAAACACAACCAGCACAACTATCTAGGAAGTCCCTAGAAGCATCGGTTAGTCCATTGTAGAAGATATCAAGTATTTCATTTTTCTTAAAAGGATGAGCAGGCAAAGCATCAAGTAACTGGCAAAGCCTCCCCCAAGCTTGTGGGAGGCTCTCTTCTTTAGTCTGAGCAAAATTAAATATTTCCTGTAAGGCAGCTTGTTTCATATGAGTAGGAAAATATTTTTCGGAGAAGTAATAAATCATGTCCTGGGGACTACGCACACAACCAGGAGCACGAGTATTGTACCAAGCTTTAGCATCACCCTTTAATGAGAAAGGAAATAATTTGAGAATAAAGTAATAGCGAGTTTTCTCATCATGAGTAAAAAGGGTGGCTATGTCATTCAACTTAGTAAGATGTGACACAATAGTTTCAGTTTCATAACCATGGAAAGGATCAGATTCAACCAAAGTAATTAACTCTGGGTTGACTGATAATTCATAATCCTTATCATCAATAAAGATAGGTTAAGCAGCAAACTTAGGATCACATTTCATTCTAGCATTCAGAGATTTTTCTTTATACTTGCATAATAATTTCTCTAGATCATCTCTATCTCTGCAAGCAAGAATATCTCTAGTTGTTTCTTCACTATCATAACCTTCCGGTACCTTAGGCAATTCATATCTAGGAGGGCTAGTTCTAGTAGGTGTTTCGGGAGTTTCAGTTTCAAGCTCATCATCAGATTCAACAACATCATGTTGTATTACTCTAGCAATTTGTTCATCAAGAAATTCACCAAGTGGCACATCATCATTATCAAGCAAGGTACTAGCATCATCATAAGCATTATCCATAGCAGAGGTAGCATCATCAATAACTTGCGACATATCAGAATTAATAGCATGTGGTGGTGTTGCAAATTTACTCATAAAAGAAGGTGAATCTAAAGCAGAACTGGATGGCAGTTGCTTACCTCCCCTCATCTTTGAGGGAAATATCTTAGTCTTAGCATACTTTAGATTCTTCCTAGTGATAATATGATAATAATCCCAAGTGACTCAACAAATATAGCTATGCTCCCCGGCAATGGCGCCAGAAAAAGATCTTGATAACCCACAAGTATAGGGGATCACAACAGTTTTCAAGGGTAGAGTATTCAACCCAAAATTATAGATTCGACACAAGGGGAGCTAAAGAATATTTGAAGGTATTAGCAGCTGAGTTGTCAATTCAACCACACCTGGAGATTAATTATCTGCAGCAAAGTGATCAGTAGCAAAGTAGTTTGATAGTTTTGATAGTAGTGACAATAGCAATAGTAACAGTAACAGTGATAGCAGTAATTTTGTAGCAAGTGTAACAGTGATGATAGCAATAGTAACTTAGCAGAAACAATATGGAAAAGTTCGTAGGCATTGGATCGGTGACTTTTTGGATGATATTCATCATGAGACAATTATAACCTAGGGGGATACGGCACTAGCTCCAGTGCATCGATATAATGTAGGCATGTATTCCGTAAATAGTCATACGTGCTTTATTAAAAGAACTTGCATGACATCTTTTGTCCTACCCTCCCGTGGAAATGGGGTCCATATTGGAAACTAAGGGATATTAAGGCCCCCTTTTAATAGAGAACCGGAACAAAGCATTATCACATAGTGAATACATGAACTCCTCAAACTACGGTCATCACTGGGAGTGGGCCCGATTGTTGTCACTCCAGGGGTGCCGGATCATAACCGTAGTAGGTGACTATAACTTGCAAGATCGGACCTAGAACATGGATATAACGATGATAACATAAACAGTTCAGATCTGAAATCATGGCACCCGGGACCAAAGTGACAAGCATTAAGAATGGCAAAGTCATAGCAACATCAATCTAAGAACATAGTGGATACTAGGGATCAAGCCCTAACAAAACTAACTCAATTACATGATGAATCTCATCCAACTCCTCACCGACCAGCGAGCCTACGAAGGAATTACTCACTCCCGGTGGGGAGCATCATGGAATTGGCGATGGAGAAGGGTTGGTGATGACGAAGAATGAATATCCCCCTCTCCGGATCCCCAAGCGGACTCCAGATCTGCCCTCCCGAGGAAGAACAGGGCCTCGCGGCGGCTCTGTCTCGTGGATCGCAATAATTCTTTCCCCTTGATTTTTTTCTAGAAATATGTGATTTTATAGTATCAGGGGGGTCATCAGCAGGGCCACCAAGTGGGTACAACCCACCTGGGAGCGCCAGGAGAGGCGGGCGCACCCTGGTGAGTTGTGCCCACCTAGGGGCCCCTCTCTGGTGGGTCTTGGCTCCAGTAATTCTTATTATTGATATAAAAAATCCTCAAAAAGTTCCGTTCTATTCCGAGAACTTTTATTACTGCACAAAAACAACACCATGGTAGTTCTGTTGAAAACAACGTCAGTCCGGGGTTAGCTTCATTCAAATCATGCAAATTGGAGTCCAAAACAAGAGAAAAAGCATGAGAAAAAGTAGATATGTTGGAGACGTATGAGTGCACCATGCTTTACGGCTTAGAACCGGGACTTCAAAAACATTTTGAATGCCACGGAGCATATAAGATGTTCCAAGACTTTAAATTGGTATTTCATATTCATGCCCATGTCAAGAGGTATGAGACCTCTGACAAATACTTTGCCAACAAGATGGAGGAGAATGGCTCAGCCAGTGAGCATGTACTCAAAATGTCTGGGTAGTACAATCACTTGAATCAAGTGGTAGTTAATCTTCCAGATAAGATAGTGATTGACAGAGTTCTCTAGTCACTATCACCAAGCTACTAGAACTTCGTGATGCACTATAATATGCAAGGGATGACGAAAACGATTCCCGAGCTCTTCGTGATGCTGAAATCAGCGAAGGTAGAAATCAAGAAAGAGCATCAAGTGTTGATGGTTGAAAAGACCACTAGTTTCAAGGAAAAGGGCAAAGGAAAAGAAAGGGAACTTCAAGAAGAATGACAATCAAATTGCCATTCCCGTGAAGAAGCCCAAAGCTAGACCCAAGCCTGAAACTAAGTGCTTTTACTGCAAATGGAATGGTCACTGGAAGCGGAACTACCCCAAATACTTGGCGGATAAGAAGGATCGCAAAGTGAACAAAGGTATATTTGATATACATGTTATTGATGTGTACTTTACTAGTGTTCATAGTAACCCCAGGGTATTTGATACCGGTTCAGTTCCTAAGATTAGTAACTCGAAACAGGAGTTGCAGAATGAACAGAGACTAGTTAAGAGTGAAGTGACAATATGTGTTGGAAATGATTCCAAGGTTGATACGATCATCATCGCACACTCCCTCTACCTTCGGGATCGGTGTTGAACCTAAAATAAATGTTATTTGGTGTTTGTGTTAAACATGAATATGATTAGATCATGTTTATTGCAATACAGTTATTCATTTAAGTCAGAGAATAATTGTTGTTCTATTTACATGAATAAAACCTTCTGGGTCATACACCCAAGGTGAATGGTTTATTGAATCTTGATCATAGTGAGACACATATTCATAATATTGATGCCAAAAGATGCAAAGTTGATAATGATAGTGCGACATATTTGTGGCGCTGCTGTTTAGGTCATATTGGCGTAAAGCGCATGAAGAAACTCCATGCGGATGGACTTTTGGAATCACTTGATTAAGAATCATTTGATGCTTGCGAACCATGCCTCATGGGCAAGATGACTAAGATTCCATTCTCCGGAACAATGGAGCGAGCCACTGACTTATTGGAAATAATGCATACCGATGTATGCGGTCCGATGAGCGTTGAGGCTCGCGGCGGGTATCGTTATTTTCTAACCTTCACATATGATTTGAGCAGATATGGGTATGTCTACTTAATGAAACACAAGTCTGAAACATTTGAAAAGTTCAAAGAATTTCAGAGTGAAGTGGAAAATCATCGTAACAAGAAAATAAAGTTTCTATGATCTGATCACGGAGGCGAATATTTGAGTTACGAGTTTGGCCTTCATTTAAAACAATCTGGAATAGCTTCACAACTCACGCCACTTGGAACACCACAGCGTAATGGTGTGTCCGAACGTCGTGACCGTACTTTATTAGATATGGTGCGATCTATGACATCTGTTACCGATTTACCACTATCGTTTTGGGGTCATGCATTAGAGATAGTTGCATTCACTTTAAATAGGGCACCATCTAAATCCATTGAGACGACACCTTATGAATTGTGGTTTGGCAAGAAACCTAAGATGGCATTTCTTTAAGTTTGGGGTTGCGATTCTTATGTGAAAAAGTTTCAAACTGATAAGCTCAAACCCAAATCAGAGAAGTGTATCTTCATAGGATACCCAAAATAAACTGTTGGGTACACCGTCTATCACAGATCTGAAGGCAAGATTTTTTGTTGCTAAGAATGGATCCTTTCTAGAGAAGGAGCTTCTCTCGTAAGAAGTGAGTGGGAGGAAAGTGGAACTTGATGAGGTAATTGTACCTTCTCTCGAATCAGAAAGTAGCTCATCACAGAAATTAGTTCCAGTGATGCCTACACCAACTAGAGAGGAAGCTAATGATAAAGATCATGAAACTTCAGATCAACTTACTAACGAACCACGTAGGTCAACCAGAGCATGTTCCGCACCAGATTGGTACGGTAATCCTGTTCTGGAAGTCATGCTACTAGAACATGACGAACCTATGAACTAGGGGGAATCGATGATGAGCCCAAATTACGATAAATGGCTTGAGGCCATCAAATCTGAGATAGGATCCATGTATGAGAACAAAGTGTGGACTTTGGTTGACTTTCCTGATGATCGGCGAGCCATAGAGAATAAATGGATCTTCAAGAAGAAGACTGATGTTGATGGTAATGTTACTGTCTACAAAGCTCAACTTGTTGCGAAAGGTTTTTGACAAGTTCAAGGAGTTGACTACGATGAGACCTTCTCACCCGTAGCGATGCTTTAGTCTGTCCGAATCATGTTAGCAATTGCCGCATTTTATGATTATGAAATCTGGCAAATGGATGTCAAAACTACATTCCTTAATGGATTTCTTAAAGACGAGTTGTATATGATGCAACCAAAAGGTTTTGTCGATCATAAAAGTGCTAACAAAGTGTGCAAGCTCCGGCGATCCATTTATGGGCTGGTGCAAGCATCTCGGAGTTGGAATATACGCTTTGATAATATGATCAAAGCATATGGTTTTATACAAACTTTTGGAGAAGCATGTATTTACAAGAAAGTGAGTGGGAGCTCTGTAGCATTTCTAATATTATATTTAGATGACATATTGTTGATTGGAAATGATGTAGAATTTCTGGAAAGCATAAAAGGATACTTGAAAAAATAATAATGGAATACCTCAGTGAAGCTGCTTATATATTAGGCATCAAGATCTATAGAGATAGATCAAGACGCTTAATTGGACTTTCACAAAACACATACCTTGATAAAGGTTTGAAGAAGTTCAAAATGGACCGGTCAAACAAAAGGGTTATTGCATGTATTACAAGGTGTGAAGTTGAGTAAGACTCAAAGCTCGACCACTGTAGAAGATAGAGAGAGAATGAAAGTCATTCCCTATGCCTCAGCCATAGGTTCTATACGATATGCAATGCTGTGTACCAGACCTATTATGTACCTTGCCATGAGTTTGGCAAGGGGGTACAACAGTGATCCAGGAGTAGATCATTGGACATCGGTCAAAATTATCCTTAGAGGACTAAGGAAATATTTCTCGGTTATGGAGGTGATAAAGAGTCCATCGTAAAGAGTTACGTCGATGCAAGATTCTACACCAATCCAGATGACTCTGAGTCTCAATCTGGATACATATTGAAAGTGGGAGCAATTAGCTAGAGCAGCTCCATGCATAACATTGTAAACATAGAAATTTGCAAAATACATACGGATCTAAATTTGACAGACCCGTTGACTAAACCTCTCTCACGAGCAAGACATGATCACACCTTAGTACTCTTTGGGTGTTAATCACATAGTGATGTGAACTAGATTATTGACTAGTGAAACCTTTGGGTTTTGGTCACATGGCGATGTGAACTATGGGTATTAATCACATAAAGATAGGAACTATTGGTGTTAAATCACATGGCGATGTGA
The DNA here is from genome assembly GCF_003073215.2 of Triticum urartu. Classification (NCBI taxonomy): domain Eukaryota; kingdom Viridiplantae; phylum Streptophyta; class Magnoliopsida; order Poales; family Poaceae; genus Triticum; species Triticum urartu. The sequence continues at coordinate 9,948 of NW_024112181.1, read as the reverse complement.
ACTAGATTATTGACTCTAGTGCAAGTGGGAGACTAAAGGAAATATGCCCTAGAGGCAATAATAAAGTTGTTATTTTATATTTCCTTATATCATGATAAATGTTTATTATTCATGCTAGAATTGTATTAACCGAAAACTTGATACATGTGTGGATACATAGACAAATCACTGTGTCCCTAGTGAGCCTCTACTAGACTAGCTCGTTATTCAAAGATGGTTAAGTTTCCTAACCATATACATGTGTTGTCATTTGATGAACGGGATCACATCATTAGGAGAATGATGTGATGTACAAGACCCATCTGTTAGCTTAGCATATTGATCATTCAATTTTATTGCTATTGTTTTCTTCATGTCATATACATATTCCTTGGACTATGAGATTATGCAACTCCCGGATACCGGAGGAATACCTTGTGTGCTATCAAACGTCACAACGTAACTGGGTGATTATAAAGATGCTCTACAGGTATATCCGAAGGTGTTTGTTGGGTTGGCATAGACCGAGATTAGGATTTGTCACTCCGAGTATCAGAGAGGTATCTCTGGGCCCTCTTGGTAATACACATCATGATAAGCCTTGCAAGCAATGTAACTAATGAGTTAGTTATGGGATGATGTATTACAGAACGAGTAAAGAGACTTATTTGTAACGAGATTGAACTAGGTATGAAGATACCGATGATCGAATCTCGGGCAAGTAACATACCGATGACAACATCTCAAAAGAAAACATACCGATGACAAAGGGAATAACGTATGTTGTCATTACGGTACGACCGATAAAGATCTTCGTAAAATATGTAGGAACCAATATGAGCATCCAGGTTCCACTTTTGGTTATTGACCGGAGAGGTGTCTCGGTCATGTCTACATAGTTCTCGAACTCGTAGGGTCCGCACACTTAATGTTCGATGACGATTTTGTATTATATGAGTTATGTGATTTGGTGATCGAATGTTGTTCAGAGTCTGGGATGAGATCACGGACATGACGAGGAGTCTCGAAATGGTCGAGAGGTAAAGATTAATATATAGGACGATGGTATTCGTGAAGGAAATATGCCCTAGAGGCAATAATAAAGTTGTTATTTATATCCCCTTATATCATGATAAATGTTTATTATTCATGCTAGAATTGTATTTACCGGAAACTTAGTGCATGTGTGGATACATAGACAAAACAGAATCTCCCAAGTATGCCTCTACTTGACTAGCTTGTTAATCAAAGATGGTTAAGTTTCCTAGCCATAGACATGTGTTGTCATTTGATGAACGGGGTCACATCATTAGAGAATGATGTGATGGACAAGACCCATCCGTTAGCTTAGCATAATGATCGTTTACTTTTTCTGCTATTGCTTTCTTCATAACTTATACATGTTCCTCAGACTATGAGATTATGCAACTCCCGAATACCTGAGGAACACCTTGTGTGCTATCAAACGTCACAATGTAACTGGGTGATTATAAAGATGATCTAAAGGTGTCTCCGATGGTGTTTGTTGAGTTGGCATAGATCGAGATTAGGATTTGTCACTCCGTGTATCGAAGAGGTATCTCTGGGCCCTCTCGGTAATGCACATCACTATGAGCCTTGCAAGCAATGTGTCTAATGAGTTAGCCACGGGGTGATGCATTACGAAACGAGTAAAGATACTTTCCGGTGACGAGATTGAACTAGGTATGATGATAGCGACGATCGAATCTCGGGCAAGTAACATACCGATGACAAAGGGAACAACATATGTTGTTATGCGGTTTGACCGATAAAGATCTTTGTAGAATATGTAGGAGCCAACATGAGCATCCAGGTTCCGCTATTGGTTATAGACCAGAGATATGTCTCGGTCATGTCTACATAGTTCTCGAACTCGTAGGGTCCGCATGCTTAATGTTCGATGACGATTTGTATTATGAGTTTCGTGTTTTTGATGAACCGAAGTTTGTTAGGAGTCCCGGATGAGATCACGGACATGACGAGGAGTCTCGAAATGGTCGAGACATAAAGATTCATATATTGGAAGGCTACATTCGGACACCGGAATGGTTCGGGTCGTTTCGGATAAGTTTCGGAGTAGCGGGGGTTACCTGACCCCCCCCCTCGGAAGTTAATGGGCCATCATGGGCCTTAGTGGAGAAGAGAGAGGGTCGGCTAGAGGTGGTGCACGCCCCCCTGCCCAGTCCGAATTGGACAAGGGGAGGGAGTGGTGCCCCCCTCCTTCCTTCTCTTTCTTTCCTCCTTCCCTTCTTCTCCTACTTGGACTAGGAATGGGGGGGCGAATCCTACTTGGACCGGGAGTACAAGTAGGACTTCCCCCATGGCGCGCCCCCCTCTAGGGCCGGCCACCTCTCCTCCCCCTTTATATACGTGGGAGGGGGCACCCCAAAGGCACACCAAAGTTTCTCTTAGACGTGTGCGGTGCCCCCCTCCACAGTTACACACCTCGGTCATATCGTCGTAGTGCTTAGGCGAAGCCCTGCGCCGGTAAACTTCATCATCACCGTCCCCAGGCCATCGTGCTGATGGAACTCTCCCTCGGCCTCAACTCGATCAAGAGTTCAAGGGACGTCACCGAGTTGAACGTGTGCTAATCGCGGAGGTGTCGAACATTCGGTACTTGGATCGGTTGGATCGTGAAGACTTTTGACTACATCAACCGCATTACTAAACGCTTCCGCTTTCGGTCTACGAGGGTACGTAGAGACACTCTCCCCTCTCGTTGATATGCATCTCCTAGATAAATCTTGCGTGATCGTAGGTAAAATTTTGAAACACTGCGTTCCCCAACAATTCTGACACTGGAAGTGTTCCGGGGGTACCTGGTGCATATCGGGTGACCGGAAGGGGTTCCAGGCATCCTCTCGGAAACTACATGGGCCTTAATGGGCCAAGAGATGGACAGACCAGCCCCTAAGGGGCTGGTGTGCCCCATGTAGGCTGAAATAAGGGGGAAGAAAGAGGAGAAGGGAGAAAGGAAGGGGAGGGATTCGGCCTCCCCCTTCCTTGCCTCCTCCCTCCTCCTTCCTTCCCCCTCCGGATGGATATGGAAGGGGGGAGGCCAAATTGGGGGCCGCCCAAGTTGGATTCCTCCTACTTGGGGTGCCCCCTTGGCTGCCTCTCCTCCCCTCCAACCTATATATATGAAGGGGGGCACCGCTAGAACACACAACATTGATTCTTAGCCGTGTGCGGCGCCCCCCTCCACAGTTTACGCCTCTAGTCATATTGTCATAGTACTTAGGCGAAGCCCTGCGCGAATCACTTCACCATCACCGCCATCACACCGCCGTGCTGACGAAACTCTCCCTCGACACTTTGTTGGATCAAGAGTTCGAGGGACATCATCGAGCTGAACGTGTGCAGAACTCGGAGGTGTCGTACATTCGGTGCTTGATCGGTCGGAACCAGAAGAAGTTCGACTACATCAACCGCGTTGTCAAACGCTGCCCTTTCGGTATACGAGGGTACGTGGACACACTCTCGCCCTCTCATTGCTATGCATCTCCTGGATAGATCTTGCGTGAGTGTAGGAATTTTTTTGAAATTTCATGCTACATTTCCCAACACTACCTAGAAAGAGCGGGGGCGGGTCACCACCGGAACAGAGAGGGGCAGGGGATGGGGAAGACGGAGCTCGGGAGGGGGAGGGAAGCTGACGACGTGGTGTTGAACGAGGGGGAGTTAAGGACATTCATCGGGCTCTGCCCCGGCGATCTCTGCCTCCAGTGCCTCCCTTCTAGTGGTGCCTAACCGCCGCATCTTCCGTCGCCTTTGGTGGTGGTCGGGTCTCCACTGCTCTGTCGGGCAGATCGGCGTTGAAGACCACGGGCATGGCATCGTGCAAGCGTATTCGGTGACGACCGTCGGTAGTCACAGGGTTGTGTCTTCCCCAGTCCACCGGGACTAGCTGGAGACACGGGCGTGGGTGCCTCCTACCATGGAGGTGTCAACCCAGACTCCATGGCTGATGCCGTGCTAGGAGTGAAAGGAACCGCCTTTTACTGCTACCGTGGTGGGTTCACCGTGATGTTGGCAGTTGGTGGAGTCTCAGACATGGATGCCGGGGCAGTGGTCCAGGATGGTGGTTCGCGTGGTTGGCTCTCCCACTACTAGGAGAAAGCCTAGTATTAGCGCGGGTTAAACAACTAGTAGTAGAGCGGGTGCCCGCGCTACTATACGACGCCACAGCTAACTGGTAGTGACCCGCGATACTAGTACATGTGTTACTAGTACATGTGTTAGTAGTAGCGCGTGCCTGTGACCCGCGATACTACTATTAATTTCAAAAACAAAAAAAAATTCTCAACCCCGTGCATGCTGTCAATGGTGTCAATGGTTCGATCCAGCGACGACAGGGGTCGCCGGAGGTGTGGACGGGTAGCGGCAGACCGGATCCGGCGACGGGTGTCGGAGAGGGAAAAAGAGAAACAAGGGAGAAAGGAAGGAGATGGAGGACGCATCGGAGCTGGTCACCGGTAGTGAGGTACTCCGTCGTGGTGGCATGGAGGCAAGGGGGGAAGACAGGCGAGCTCCCGGATGCCAGCGACGCGAGGAGACGGACTCGTTGGGCGCCATGGAGGAGGAGATGTGCTTGGTAGTAGCGAGGGGTATAAACCCGTGCTACTACTATCAACTTAGTGGAAACGCGGGTTTATACCCCTCGCTCCTACTATGGCAAGCGAGGGGTATAAACTCGCGCTACTACTATCAACTTAGTAGTAGCGATGGGTAAAAAAAACCCGCTACTAGTAAGTAGCAGTAGCAACGGGTATAAACCCGCGCTACTAGTAAGCGTCTGCCTATAAGCTTTTTCCTAGTAGTGTCCGGCGGGCACCATGGCTGCGGTGATGGTTGTCTCTCAAGGTCGTGTGGGCGGCGAGAGGTAATGGCGGGTGGCTCGAGCGCACTTTTTCTGCTGTGTTGTCGTCCTGATCCGAATATGGAGTTCTAACCTCATCACGCTTGTCTTGGAGACCTCGTGGTGGCGCGGGGGAGTTATCGAGTGAAAGCTCTGCGCTTCGTCGCCGACGACGGCTATGCTCGCAGACGTCGTTATCTTCTTGAAGACGTCGTCGTGGTGCTCCTCTCCGTGTGTGGGTTCCGGATGAAAACTTCTGTCCGTTGTGGAGTCGGCAACGACGACGCTTAGCATCGTTCTCCCTGTTGGGGGCGTTGTCGTGGAGGTTAGGTCTTATAGGGCATAGCGCGACATTGTAATCAGTTCCTCCTATGCTCTCTCGGTACCGTAGTTGCGTGTGTTGCTCTTGGGATCACCATTGTATGGGGTCATCTCATCACTTTATATCGTTGGGCCATGTACTCTGTTTGACTGTTGCTTTATATATAAAGCGGGGCAAATGTCTGTTTCGAGAAGTGTGTGCCTCGGCACTTGCCCGCCTCTACGAATTTTCAATAATAATACAAGTATGTATGGTTCTTCTTGTGTATATACAATATGGACTACTACTGTATAGCTGAAATATCTATCTGGTTAGCACGTTTTTTCATGGTAATACATGTCTCATTTATATCATAAGAATCATAGTACAAGCCACGTACACATTGACATGACAAAACTGAGAAAACAGCAGAACGCTAGTCTTTACACAAAGAAACACTAGCCAAGAAGGAAAAATACAATCAAGACCGAAGAAACCTCTGAACTTGAGACCAACGCGTGTCACCTGACTCTGGTGTCACCACCGTAGCCACCAATGAAAAATGACGGATCACCTCCTCGCATAAGCTCGACGCGGCTCCATCGCTGATATGCAGCTTTGCGAACCTCCAAGATGGCTCGCCAAATGCAAAGCCATTACCGTTGAACGAATCAGACCGGGGCAGCACCCCGGACACGCCATCGAATTACAGATCTGGCAACCCCGCACGACTAAGACGTTGGAGGAGGAAACCATATCTGCCAACCATAAACCATGAACTGATCACACGATCCACTATCTTTTAGATGTCGTCGATACAGACCACAATCTGCATCCGCTCCTCAACTACCTCTCAAGCTCTGCGTCGGCGCTGGAGCAAACGTTGTCGCAACGGCGGAACCCGAGGACACAAGTCCGCCACGAGGATTCTACCGTTCCTTGGTATCAATTTCACCATGGTTTTGCACAAATACTCCGTGCTGCATATTAAACCTTCACATTTCAATTATACTGTAATAAATAAATCCTCATGTGATCAGTGGAGGAGAAATAATTGAACAGGAGAGGCGGCAAGATTGGAGACTCTAGCTAGATGGATGGATGGATGATCATCATGGATGCATGGTAGGGGCAGTATTTAACGATGTCTCCACCATGTGCCATTCTCTGTGGCATCACACACGCACAGACACTAGCCATGATCCGCCACATGCACCACACATGCTTGCTTTCTCTCTCGATCGCCCTCTTGTCAATTGATGATTTCCTCAGTTGCCACTTTTTGGAGCATATATTATGGTAGAATGTAGAGATGGTAGTTTTCCCTAACGCGTCGTATCATGTCGATGTAGAGACAATCGCCACAATGGTACACACGATAGCCATCTCTACTCTATGTATGACTCGCTACACAATCTACCACATGTGTTACAAGTACCACATTACGCCACTGACATAGGCCAAGAAAGTTCCATCAACATCCTTTTTCCTAACGGACATCGACATGTTGATATATAGCCGTAATGCCGCGGGCCGTGCCCCTTTTTCGTTTCAATAGCGTGCGTGCGTGCATGGGCTTCACCGGCAGCGACCTGCATGTGGGCCCTGAGAAGCTTCCATGCATGCAGCGCGTGTCCAGCTTGAGCTTGTCCTCCTTGTTTCTGCATTTGCTTCGTCCCTAAAGCATCTCCAACAGCCGCGTCAAAAGACGCGCGCGCATGATAAACTTGATTTTTAGCGTGCGCTGGACGATTTCGCGCGCTCCAACGGCGACGGAAAACAAATGCGCGCGGGAAAGGGTGACAGCTCTCGCGCTACTTTTGGCGCGCCGCTTCGGGCGTGCCTATAAATTGCGGTGCTCGCCACGCGCCTATCCACACTGCCACGCATGCCTCGTAGCTTCTTCGTCGCTCCAGCGCATCCACCGCTTCCTCTCCTCGCCGCTCCAGCGCCCCGCCACCGACGCGTCACCATGCCGCCGCGCCGCCGAGGAGCGTCAGGCTACCGCGGCGTCCGCCAGCGCCCCAACGGCTGGTACTCTGCCGAGTTCGGTCTGACGACGTCCGGCTCGGCCTCGGTACGTTCCGGACCTCGCATGAGGCCGCACGCGTCTACGACACGGCGGCGTGGCGCCTAAACAGGCCGCGCCAGCAGATGAACTTCCAGGATGTCCAAACGCGCCAGCAGGCGCAAGACGTCGCCCCTCCGCCTCATCTTATCACGGACCAGGACCGTGCGGAGCACGCTCGGCGGCAACGCCGCCTCCTCGTCACCGAGGAGGACGAGCGGGCCATGGCGGAGTGGCGTCGGCGCCACCCGGAGGACGTCGCCAACGAGGAAGCCTTATGGACAAGGCGCCGCGAGGAGACGGCAAGGTGCCGCGCGGAGCGGTTGGACAGGCGTCAGCGGAAGGCCCTGGCGTTATCGCAGTGCGAAATCGTTGAAAATGGTGGGCAGTCAATCTTTTCATCTAATGATGACCGTTGGGAAGACGTGTGGCTCGATACTTCGGACCAGACCAGCAAGGATGGCGATGATGATGATGATGACGACTGGGAGTAGGCTGTAGTTGCACTATGTAGTTGCATTATCTAGTAATTTTATTAAATCGTTGCACCGTAGTTTTTTTATCTATCTATCTTATGAAACTATGTATCTATGTATTGTTTTGATCTATGAATTTTATTTATCGTTTTATTAAAAAAATGTACGTAATGTTTACCGCGCGTTGCATTTTAACGCGGCCGCTGGAGCTACGCACGCGCTCAGTTTTAGCACAGCTGCTGGAGCCAGCACTGCCGGCCGCGCCAAACCAGACGAAGGACGCACGGCAAATGAGTTTTTATCGTGCGGCGCGTTGCGCGGCTGTCGGAGATGCTCTTACTGGCTGCCTACAGTGGTTGGGAGCTCGACCGTCGATTGGATCGGTGCTCGTGTGATCGTCCTAGCCTCTTGTTCCGTGCGTATATAGCTTTGCTGGCTCTAATGTGTGCGCGGATGTGTCAGTGACACGTAGTACGATCGTTACGCATGTGCATGGGGTTGCATGCGTTGATGGTGAAGGGACGATTGCGTCTGTGCATACATGGCATGGGGGCTAGGCAACTTGAACCCGGCGGGATAGATCATGCATGATTATGTGAGGTGACCATGTGACGTGAGTGATGTCGATATTACCGACGGAAAGGAGAAAGTGATGAGCCGCCCGGCGTTTGGTTGGACAATATAATTGTGGGTAGAAAGATGCATGTGCACGGTTAGAAAAATGGTTTTCATGTTTGTCGCCACAGATTTTCAGCAGAACAAAAATCGTTCTGTGGGACGGAGAGAACCCTTGATGAATGTTGTGTCGCTCCCATGACCGTTGGGTGGAGAGGAATCCCGGTGCCTTGGCTTCGGCTATTAAAGCATCTCCATTAGGGCTCTCAAAAAGCCTCCCCAAATCACTTTTTGGGCGCCGGTGGATAAAAAACGTCTCACTCGTGCTTCCAAGTGCTCGTTTTTCGTCGGGAAAAACAAAAAACAGCGCCGGCGACCGCATGCGACAACCAGCGCACCGGGGGGCTCCTGGGAGGCCTAATTTCGCCGTTTTAGGCGATGGCCCCATCTGCCAGCGTCTCCCTCCTCTCCCCTGACTTTTCCTCGCTGGCCCACCCACGTGATTCCTCTCCTCTCTCTCCCTCGAAGCGCACCAGCTGCAGCTCCCTCGAAGCCGACGAGGCCCCGACCCCGCCGCCCAAGCCGCCACGCCACTCTCCTCCGACCCCTCCTTCTTCCCAGCCCCGCGCTCCGGACGCCTCGTCGCGCCTCCGCCCATGCCGGCCCACGTCCTCTCAGCGCCGCCGCTGTCCCTAGCCCCGCACTTCGCTGCCGTCCGCCGCTTCCCCGAACCATGGCCTCGTCTCCGGCCGTCGCGCCGCCTCCCCGAACCATGGCCTCGTCTCCGGCCGTCGCGCTGCCTCCTGGGCTCCATCCTCATGGCGTAGGCGGGGCCGGACGACGCTCGTCGAGGTGCTCCGCTTGGGCGCCGCGCATCGTCCGCGCGGGCGCCATGCCGGTGATCGTCGAGGTGCTCTGCTCGGGCGGCTCGGCGCCGGAGGCGCGCGAGCACGCGACCGGCGCGGTGCCTGGCTGCTCCTCGCGCGGCGTTGTGTCCCGCCGCGCGCCCACGCCGTCAACGATCAGGGTGAGGCGCTGCTGCGATGGGCGCGGTCGCTCACGAATGGCACGGGCGAGACCGCGCTGGAGACGTGGAGGGAGTCGGACGCGAGCCCGTGACAGTGGTCCGACGTGGCCTGCGACGCGCGCAGCAACGTCGTCGGGAACGGCCTCTCCGGCGCGGCTGGGCGATGCGCGGGGCGGAGCAGCGCGCGAGCGGGGACGGCCGGATCGGTGCGGCATCGGCGCGGCAGAGCGGGGCGGAGCCGCGCTCGAGGGCGGACGCGCGGAGTGAGTAGACGCGGAGCTCGCCCGCCCGCGCCCGCATATGCGTGGCAGAGCTTGTTGGGGAACGTAGCAGAATTTTAAAATTTTCTACGCATCACCAAGATCAATCTATGGAGTCATCTAGCAACGAGAGAGAGAGGAGTGCATCTACATACCATTGTAGATCGCGCGCGGAAGCGTTCAAGAGAACGGGGTTGATGGAGTCGTACTCGTCATGATCCAAATCACCGATGACCTAGTGCCGAACGGACGGCACCTCCGCGTTCAACACACGTACGGTTGGGAAGACGTCTCCTCCAACTTGATCCAGCAAGGGGAAAGGAGAGGTTGATGATGATCC